>NC_056737.1:1035177341-1035267341 GCF_019279795.1 Protopterus annectens
CAGTATTTTAAAAGGAGGCAAAGCACCAATATCTTGGAAGAAAGCTGTGGTGGCTTTATTACCCAAGGACAGTAAAAACCCATTAGACCCAACTTCATACATAACCTTTTCAATTTTAAACCATAATTATAAAGTAGTTATGAGAAAAACATATGACAACCATAACAGAATAATGAAGATGAACAGGGAAGCAGAATGTAGGAAAATAGCACTGTTATTGGTGCTTCTTGATGCAGAGAAATTAGGAGGATAAAGTGGAAGGGTACCACTCTGATAAATTGTCTGAACAGAGAAACCAGGCAGGGTTGACCTCTTTCCCCTTTGTTATTTGCTTTACATTTATAGCCACTGACAAAGAAAACAAAGATCTCAGAAATGCAATGATACAATTGATATGGTAATTGAGAAAAGATAGCTTTATTTGCAGATTCTAGTATTCTGTACCTGATACATCCACAAAAGGACACATCAGTGTTCAGGAAAAATTTTGAGAAAATTTCAACTCTTTTTAGGATATAAAATTAATGAAGATTAAACAATGGCTATAGCCATACATTATGTACCCACAAACAAACTGGTTCAGCAATACCTACATTTATGGGACACAATAAAAATGAAGTATTTAAGAATATAGATTTAAATGCCTTCCTTTATGGCAGTTAAGGATATATGGGTATAAACTAAACAAAAGATAATACATAAATTGAGAAAATTGAAGCTCCTGTTTATGGATATGGATAATAAGATAAGATAGAAGCACTGAAAATGTTTTTAGTCCTGTTAATTTTATGTAAGGGTCAAGCTTATTTTTATCGACCAGAGGAGAAGTTGTGCACAATAATTAAGAATGAGTTGAAGGAATTTATCTGGGTGGGGAAGAAGGCAAGAGGTAAGTGGGATACGTTAATCCTTCCAAACATTAAGATGGTTTAGGATTATTTGATTATTTAGGGATGTTTTAGAGCTACACATTTAAGTCTCATATACATAACACAAGCAGAAGGTTATAATTTTCAGATTGGAAAGGGATGATGAAGAACCACAGAGAAAGTTCAAGAATTAGAGAGTGAGATTATGGATGTAGATCCTTAAGGAGAATAACAGCAAACTCACAATATTATATTCATAAAGTAGCAGGAAGTATTCTAAGAATTAAGCCAACATGAGAATAAAGATAGGAGATTTTGCCAGTAGAGATGACTGCAAGCAGGGTTATTGAAAATAGGCAAGAGGGGGTGGGAATTTACTGGAGAAAACTGGCAAAGTAACCAAGGCATTGGGAGCAAATATCTGGAGAGGGAAAGGTAAGAGAGTGGGGTAAAGCAATGAAGACATTTAGACTGCAGGCTAGAGACTGTCATCCCTACAGGGGATTGACAGAGTATAGGCAAAGAGAAAAGGATAGGGGAATCTTAAGTGGAAGATCTGCTCTGGTGGGGGTTTTAGTAAAATTTAGAACATAAGCTACTGTTAAAAAGGGATAGTTAGTAGGGCATATAACTACTACATGGTATCTATAAGAATCTATCAAAGGAGGTTAGAAACAACTGGGAAGAGAGACTGGAAAAGCAATTTACAAGAGAACAATAGAAAAATACATGTATGGCTCTCAAGTATGCAACAAAGTAAAGAAAATACAGGATCTGTTTGAACTGAAATTTTTATACCCCAGCAGACTTCACATAATTTTTCCTAAGGTAGACAGCAAATGTTGGAGGTGTGATGGGGAAGAAAGAGAAACTGGGAAAGTGCTCTGGGAAAGTGTTTTAGGAGTGCATTGAGCTGTCAGATTTTAAAAAATTCCTACAGAGCTCTCTGTCAGAAATACTGGGTGAGCAAATGACTCTAACTAAAGGTATGACTTTTTCAGCTGGGACACCGGATCTGAATTGTCCAGATATAGTAAGACCTTTTCAAGTTTAATTATGTTGGCTGCCAAAAAAGCAATTACTCTAAAAAGGAAATCAAAGTCTAAACCAAATGTATTTGAAGTACTGAATATTTTAAGAGATAAAAAGAACTAGAAAAGAGGAATGTTCATTATATCGATCAGCTGCAGTAGCCTTAGCTACTTGGGTTATATCCTGCCAAGGATATAACATCCAGGCAGCTTTCAAAGCTTCAGGACATCTTCCGCATTCCCAAACTGTCAAATGTCTTGAGCTGAGCTGTCTTAAAAGACAAGTTTGGGTGCAAAGTCTTTCACAGCTTTACTGCCATTGAAATGTACACTCCTGTGACGCTTTCGAGGACTGACAGTTGACTCGTGCTTTCCTTTGCTGAACAGATAAGTTCTATTTGAGGGAGAAAAGCCTTCAATTTTCTTAATTTTGTTGATTTTTTTTTACTTTCTTCTTCAGGAAAATTATTTTAAAGCTAGATGTGTTTTGCTTTAATGGACTGTCTCGAGACTCTAATGTACTTTTAAACACAGCACTCGTTTTTTTTCCTGTCAGTTTTAAAAGCAGTGTAAAGTGACTTAAAACAGTTTTCTGTGAAGAAAGTGTGTTTTTCTTTTGTGGGGATGGCATAGTGTTTTAAAGAACTTTTATTGTGTTTTTTTTTCCGTCAAAAAAAGTAACATTTGTGGACTGGTAGCGTTTACCGGCAATTGTTACTTGTCTTCCCTGGGAAAGAGGCACCATTTTTGGTTTGACCAAGGAAAAGACTACTGATCCCACAGTCTGGTCTTTCTTCTAGCCACAAAAAGAAAAAAAATAGGCCAACAGACTTTGCCACCACAACAGGCTAGCAATTTGCCTCATCCGCACATGGCTGACTCTGCTATGGCCATTTGTTGTACCTCAGATCACTCATCTTTTACCCTGCATCCCTCTGGTGCAACACCTACAGCCATTATGGACCAGAGGTAAGCCACGTCCTCTTTGGCTGTGGGGTATCCTCAGTGGGCAAGGGAAAGCCACTCTTGTTGGTCTTGGGAGAGGGACTAGGGAGAGTTTCCCTGTTGTGTCAGAATACTGTGCCCTTCCCTGGGAAAGCAGCTGTTGCCAATAGTAACATGGATGGCCCCATTTTTCCTCTCAAAAAGAAACAGAAAACTAATCATTCATCTTCTCCTCTTCAAATTTTTTTGGAAATTAGTAGTTTACTGGGTCTGGCTCAGGGTTTGATTCAGGCGATTGCTCCTTCTTGTAAAGTAGTTTCTGGTGGATTTTAAAACTGAACAGGAAAATGCAGGGACAGTACATTTTTTTCCCTCAAATTTCTCATTAAGACTCAGAGGACAGCTCAGTTTCTGATTCTCTCTGTTTGGTTTGTCTTTCCCTGAGACTATTGTTAGTGTATGCCAGTGTTTTCAGTAGGAGAACACTGAGGTTTCTCAGTCCCTGAGAAAATACTATGAGTTGTTAAAGTAGGATTTTCCAGAACCTACACCCATTCTTCCTGTTCTGTTAGCTTTAGAGGATGTATGTGTTACTTCCTACAATTTTCCTGATACCAGCTGCTCCTAAAAAGGCAGACAGGATATATAGAGTTACACAGTCTTTTACATTTTTATACACTACTCTCAAATCTGACTCAGCAGCTATAGCTGATCCCACCGCTGCTGAGCACTTAGTTAATTCCAATCCTACTCTTTTTGATGAGGATGGGAAAATTATTGATGGACATGGGAAAAAAAAATTGTATACTTCTGCAACTTTGATTTTCAGAATTCTGAATTTTCAGGCTCATATGAAAAAGTTTGTTCTGACAAACTGTAAATTATGAGGAATGTTTTATCTGCAGTTTCTTGTGAGGAAAAATATGCTTTAAATAACAATTTCTTCTACTGCACAGGTCACTTTCATTGTTTGCAGTGTGTGTATGACTCAGTTGATACTTCTTCCAAGGCTATGGTCATTAGTGCTGTTTTAAGGAGGTTTGCATGCCTGCATTTTCAGAACTTCCCAGATGATGTTAAAATGAAACTTTAAATTCCCCCTTGGATAGAGGTTTAGCATTTGGCCCTTCGGCTGCAGCGGTGATCAGAAAGTGTGACGAAAAGGGCAAGCTGATCCAGAGAATCTCTTAATATATTTCAGCCTCCCCTTTTCAAACTGCCTAAAAGATTTTTTATCTCCTCATCCAGTTTTGGCAAAAAAAAAATAGAATAAATAGTCTCAACAAAATTCAGGTAAACAAACATTTAAGAAGAAATGACAAGGAAGTTCCAAAAAGAAGTACTGAATTTATGGAAACCAAGGACAGTCCAACAATTCTGATGACTATTCAAAAGATTTTGTGATCCTCCTCCCAACCCTTTATTTTCTTCAGAAAGTTTGAATCTCCATTTTACTCTTTGGCAACAGATTGTTTCAAACAAATAAGCTCTGAAAATCATTCACCAGGGTTATAGATGGCAGTTGGAGAAAATTCCTCCTTTCAGGAGAGTCATTCTTCATTGTCTACATCAGACTCTTTTGTTTCCACCGGGTCTTCATCACCCGAATGTCCTACGGAGTGACAGAAACAGATCCTACTTCCCAGGTGGGGTAGGTTTTTTTTTTTTAATTCAAAGATGACAAAGAAAGTAAGTTCTGGATCTTTCCTTCCTAAATCAGTTTGTGACAATGCTGAAATTCAAAATGTTGTCACTTCACAACCTGTTACCTCTTCTTCTGTTTCAAGTTTCCAGGTTACAATGCACTTAAAACATGTTTATTATCCCATCCCTATTCATCTGGACTTGACATTTTGTATGGTTGTGTGTGTCTGGATTACATTTTCTGTTCTCTGCCTTACCCGCTGGAGTATTGTAGTGGAAATGAGTTTTCAAATATGTTCATAAGTTCATATGTGTTTTCTAGGTTAATGACCACAAGGGCCCTTTTAAGCCAAGCCATGCATCCCAAATCATTGACAGGTTCTGATACCCTTAATAAATGTAAGCATGGGCTTGGGAGATGAAACATTTGCAAGGAGGGGCCTGGGAGATGAAACATTTATAAGTTGCCTGTGTCCATTGGAGACACAGGTGCCAATCCCAGGATGAATTTCCTGTTCCTCATCCAATTGTCCAAGTTACACTTGAACTGGGTTAGGAAGGAACTCTGCTTCACATGGATGGGGAACCTGTTCCACAGATGGGGTAGTCTCTGGGATAAATACCTGTCTCTCCAGCAGGTCTTATTTATATCACAGGCAAGGTTTAAGTGTTTAGAATGGGTAATTATGGTGCTGTTTATTTTGTGGATATGCAGGAGGTCCAGAGTGGAGTCTGCTGACAATGTCCTGTATGCCAGGCATAGATCTCCTCTCAAAAGCCTGTGGGAGACAGAATACAGGGATAGGGCCTTGGGGTGGTCTGCTTAGGACATTTTACTTACACCCTGTATTCTTTTAGTGAAGAACCTCTGTGGATGTTCCGATTGTTGGATATGCCTGGCTAGTACACACCAAAGGGGGCAATGTACTCTATGATGGGTCTGATGAATGCTGAATACAGTGGAACAATGACTTCCTTATACTTCTATGCCATACCTTTGTTTATACGTTGTGCAACATAGAATGATTTCCTCACTACTGTAGACACGTGATAGTCAAACGCTAGAATGCTATCAATATCTGCCCCTAAGTCCCTGACTACTGGGTCATCTCTAAGGGGTGTGTTGTCAATATGATAGTTACCAGAGGTGGATGACTTCCTGAAGGATACTATTATGTATTTCTTGGCATTTAGTTTTAGTGCATGGGGCTCTGACAGCAGTTGCTTGTGTCAGCCCCTCCTGCAGAACATTTGTGTCAATGTGAGATTCAATGACAGCTCCTAATTTGCAATCATCTGCAACTTTAGTCAGCCAGAGACCACTGACATTGGCCTTGACTGCACAGAAGTAAATGCCAAAAAGGAGCAGTCCAAGGACTAATCCCTGAGGAACTCCACTTGTCACTGGCCTCTTTGTTATAGGTGGACTCCCCAATTCTAACTTCCTGGGTCCTGTCTGTGAGCCAGTTGGCTATCCACCAGATGACATATGGGTTTGTACTGTACTTAACCTCTTGAGTTTGTCAACAATGCCCAAGTGGAGTATTGTGTCAAATGCCTTGGTCAGGTCAAGGTAGGCAGTGTGAACCATTTTTCCCTCATCCATTGCTTTGGTTACCTTCTCAATGAAGTCCATCAGGTTGAGTAAGCATGATCTGCCCTTGAAACCAAACTGGTTTGGGTCCAGTGTCTGGAGGTTTACTATATCACTACTGATCATTTCCATGATAATTCTTTCCATGGCTTTACATATAAGACTAGTGGACTTTAGGGTGAACAGTTTCCAGGGTCTGTAGCTGGCCCACCTATGTGCAGAGGGATCACTGTTGCTATTTTCCATTCATGAGGCACGAAGCCTGTTTACAGGCTACAGTTGCATAGCAATTCCAGGTGCCCTGATAGGTCATGTTTCATGCTATTTAGAAAGCATCCTGGGATATTGGCTGCGCCCATTTATGCAGTGTTCTTGAACTTAGAGAGAGCATTAAGGACCTGTTCCCTCGTGATAGCAGGGGAGTTATATGTTATGGTACTTCCTGAGGGAAGGTTGAGGGGGAGAGAGGGCTAAAGTTGGAACTGAATTTATCGGCCTGTAGGTTTGCTATATCTCCTGGCACAGTATAAGTGGCTCCATTCACAATGAGCTCTGCAGACAACTGTGTATTACCTTTGAGGCTGCAGACATAGCTAAAGAATGCTTTTGCTTCTCCTTGGCCTTTAAGGCCAAATTTACTTAAATTTGGCTTTGGTAGACTTTATTTTTCCTCTGAGTTGTTTGTTTAGTTTGATTAGACTGTGTTTATCCTGCTGGGTGCTGCACCTCCTAATTTTTGCCATGATTTTCTTCCTTCTGTTTTACACCTTATTGATTTTGTGATTCCACCAGGGTGACTTGGTTTTTGAGTTAGTTCTGTGCTTCTTCCTGGTGGGTACAGCTGCCTTTATGCAGCTATTAACATGCTTGTACAGGATTTCTGTGAACAGTCACTATCTGGTTCAGGGAGTTTGTATTTACAAAATTCAGGAATCTCTGTGTATGCACATTGGTGTCATACAGGATTCACAGTTAACAGTGGCATAATTAAAGTCACCCATGAATAGGGTATTGTGTTGGATGGTTAGTGCTTCTAATAAGTTTAAATACATGTTATGGGTTTCCTGGGTCACAGAGGGGGACCTATAGCTTGCAAGGAAGTGGTATTGGATTTTGCCTATGGTGATTTGAACATGGAGCAGTTCAAGTGCAATGTCCTGTTTGATCAGCATTGAGGTATATTTATTTTTGATATAAGAGACACCTCCACCTTTAATCCCTGCTTGTGTAGTAGCTGGTCTAAATGTGTGGAAGGGATTATAACCTTGTACTGTTGGTGTGCTCTCTGTAGCTTAAAACCATGTCCCAGTGACCACACAGGGGTCAGCATTCTCTAGAGTAAAGAGAGCTTCTAGGGAGTGTAGTTTTTTGTTTAGACTCCTAGCATTGAGCAGTAATACCTTTTGATTTGCTATGTCAGAAGTACTTTCAGTTTGGCATTGCCTAAAAAAGGCATTATGGGGGAAGACAATGTTTTAGCTAATATTTGAAAGCCTAGAGGGGAGAGGTGCAGACCTTCCCTGGCAAAGCTGAGTGGTCTGTTAACCATCTCCTTCCATGCTGACAAATATTGCACCCCCTTACAATGACTGCACCCCCTTACAATGACATCCCATCATTACTTGCAAAGTAAGCATTTTTTAATACATTCAAGAGGTTAGAGTTCCGTGTTCCATGACACAGGATACGCTGGTACAGTTAGTTTATCAAAGACTGTACTGTGTGCTCATTATTGTTTACAGTTTTGAAACCTCACACTGAATTCTTTATAACAGTTGTAGTCATATTATTTTCTGTCTGTCTGCTTCAGACAGCAGAGAGGCTGGATAGCGTCCATTTGTGACAGCACACATTCCAGACCGAGGACTATTAGATCTGGGGAAAATAATGTGCAGCGACACCTGATGTTTTAATGCAGCTATTCTATTATCGTCGGACACATCTTTTATACAAGGCTAGTTTTTTAGGATCTCCTATAAAACATGTTTATTTCTGATTTTTCACAGTAAATGTGAGTTTCCTGATGTCTTTAACAACTGTACATGCTTACTTATGTACCCTGTAACCTGTCTTAGATGCAAATTCAGTGTTTCTGCAAGACCAAATGTGTCATCATATATTGTTTTACTAAACATGCACTTCTAAACTGTATCAGACATTTGTTGTTTTCGATAAAGTGTAAAGAAGATAAACTGTTCAAAGCTTTAAGAACATTTGATGTGAAAAATAAAATGTACGTCATTTCTTGGAAAAATTATAAATATCCAATTAAAATTAAGTGACATCTTTGTAATAATCAGAAAATCTTAAAGACAACATAAGCCCATCCTGTTACAACTGGCAATAAAAGGTCAAAGGTTCAGACTGCTAGTTAAGTGTGCTTTCACTGGACTGAGACTAGGTATGAATAAAATGTGATTTGTGCAGTAAGCAAGTTAAAATTTCCTGAGTTTTAAATGGCATCAGGCTAAAATGTCATGGTTATGCATCTTGAAAGGAACTGAATTTGCAGTGATCCTGCTGCTGCATCTGTCAGAGCAACCCTGCTGTCATTTAAAATGTCTGCCTTTCCCCTTAGTAATGCTGAAGAGTTTATGTGCATCTCAGTATGCACTGGCAATGAGAGAATTCCCTTCTTTTTCTTTTGTAAAAGTAGTATAAATGTATGTGCATGTGTGCAAGTATGAATGAGTTTGTGGGGAGGGAATTCTTGCTACAGTCTGGAATACTGGCTAAGTCAAGAAATGTGCATATCATAAGTCAAGGCTCCAAAAGTGTTATTCAGAAATTTCAAATTACTGATAAGACTTCAAAAGTACAATTATAAAACAAAAATTAAATATAGATAAGCATTGCTGTTTATCCTAGAACACATCAATGTTGTATAAGTTTGAAACAGACACTAGTCTGTCTTGTCGCTGATGTAAGAATGTCTTATCACAGAAACAAGTATGACTTATCAATGATTATTTTAAAACCATGCTTAATGTTTTGGTATAAGCCACACGCTGTAAGCTAAAAGATCAATGCAATGTGTGAAATAATAATTCCTGTAGCTTATATGATTTACATTTATTTACTATTTATAGTTTTGTTGTACTATATTCTTGATTGTAAAAGTTGTGCATATGCAAAATGAACAGCAAAATGTGTAATTTTGGTTTCCTATTGTTTTCAGTATGTGTTCATTAGACTCTCTAAGAAACTTATGATAAGGCAAACTATGTTGGCAGTCCTGCTTCATAAAGGAATACACCTGACCATCACTACAGTAGGTAAAACAAAGCCGTCAAGGCAAAATAGTACTATTTGAAACTTAATGATAGTGCAATTTATTAAAAAAATATGCATTTGATTAACTACAGGGTATTTGATAACATTGCCATGGAAAGAAAAGACTACTGCATTATATTCAGTATTAAATATTTATGCTAAGCAGAACTACCCAAGAATAGAAAAGGCTTCCCAGAATCTTTTGTTACTGGATTTATTATTTCATCAAACTTTATTTCCTAAAGGATATATGCCATATGAACTATTTAAACCAGTGCCTGGTTGCCTTGTTGTGATTTGGAGTATTGTTTTTTTTTGTTTTACTGAACTTTATCAACAAGACTTTTGCTCCATGGAATATAGCCTGTTTGGTCGTTTTTTACATTTTCATTTATATTATTTTCTGTGGGGGCATGGCAGCATTGCAGAGTGATGGAGTTGAACTTGATTATAGTCCTAAAAGTAACATTGAATCTAATAAAAATGTATCTGAAAGACTCTCGCATTATATTCCGTAGGAAAGGATCCTCCTACTTCAATATGATGTCACCCATGGGGACATGGAATCCATAGAAGTAGCAGAAGAGGCTGAACTGTTACAGCATGCAGTCAAAGGGTTGGAACAAGACTTCTTTAAGCTTAAACACTTACAAGCACAGCGTCATCATTTACAAACTTGCTTAGCGAGGAAAATCGTTCCTCGAGGACTCCAAGAGTTTAATATGCCAGCACAAGGGTCACAATATCCGGAAATGCTTGCACGCTGGCAGAAAATCAACCTAGGGGTAAGCGCAAGCTATATGAGGTTGTTAACAAACTTTTTTAGACCTGAAGAGGAAAGGCTGAAAAGATGCCTACAAGATACACAGAAAAACATTTTCAGTACATATTCAGAGACTGCTGCCAATCCCCCTAATAGAGAGCATGCTAGACAGCGTGGCTGTCTTTGAATGTAAAATAATACAACAGAAAAAGGTCAAAATAGCCAGAGACTTACTCGATTTTAAAAACGGACATGTTTTCACGTGGCCTAAGAATAGGCTATGTTTGGAGCAACAGGAAGGAAATAAGACACACAATGCCACTGACATAGCAGCCATGCCAGTAACTTCAGAAATGGGGCTTAATGAAGCTGCCAAACCTAATAACAATGCTTGTTCTGTTATTGTTAATGAATGTATAAATGTTGAAAGAAATGTTGATGGGAATGATAATGTGAATGAGAATGTTCAAGATAGGAATTTATATCCCACTATTAGTGTGAATAATGTTTCATCTACCACACAGGATAAGATAGCTAGACCCAAGACCACTATAGCCAATACTAGTAATTATACACACATTGAAGGGTCACAGAGTAGTCCTTCTCACCTTCCCCATTTCCTCCTGTCCATCAATAAAGACAGATGCATGAGGAAGCCCAGGTCGATGAGTCATGGACGCCAGAAAAGAACATTTTCTGGATACAGAAATGTCAATCAAATGATCAAGAAGATGTGGGGCAGAATAGAGAATCATTGATTTGGAACATCTCCAGTTAGGATTTAACAGTAGATGAATTTACTGTTCTTGAGAAAGGTTCAAACTTTATTCCGAGTTATAACAGCACCCTAGCTGATACCATCTTAGATTTAAAAATATTTTGCAGAAATGTTATGCAGTGTTTAAACTTTGGAAATGAACCTAATGAGCATAGAATGACATTCAAGAAATTGAGTACATACGTACCGATTAATCATCCCCTGGTGAATGCATGTCTCAAGTTAACGGAAGAAGAAATACATATGTTTTATGACAACAGAAGAAAACCAAGGGTGACAACAAATTATAAGAATAAAAATAACTTGACATATAAAGAAAGACAAGCACTTAAGAGACTACAAGATAACTTGGAGATTAAAATAAGACCAGCTGATAAAGGTGGTCCTATTGTCATTTAAGATACCAAACAATATACTGAACTTATGAGAGAAATGTTAAATGATGATAAGTTTTTTCATGTTCATCACATGATGGATTCCATCTCTATCACCTTATTGGATGACTTAAAAAGTGGCATAATCAATGGAGATCTGTATAAGTATTTGAAAGTAGAAAACCCTCTGATTCCAACAATACAAGGCTTACCTAAAGTACACAAAAACACAGTTTAAGACCTCCAATGAGACCTATGGTGGCAGGCACAGGATGGGTCACAAAACCACTATCCTTATTTGTAGAAAAACATTTACGTCCAGTCATTGATAATAACAAGGTAGTCTTAAGAGACACAAAGCAATTTTTAATAGATCTGTATGACAATATGACTATAGACAGAATTCAGGGAGATATCATTTTCATCACTTTAGATGTCCAATCATTATTTAACATTATACCAAATGAATTGGGCATACAATATATACATGAATATCTAGCAATAAATAGCAATTATAATTTGACACAGATAGATCTTATATGTCATTTTTTTGAGATAGTACTTGAGAATAACGTCTTCATCTATGAAGGAGACATGTATGGACAGCGTGATGGCGTGGCTATGGGCACATCATGTGCCAATAGTTACGCCAACATGTTTTTAGCACATTGGGAAAACACCATCTTATTTAAGAATGACATGTTTACTCAACATGTCATATTTTACCACCGATTTGTGGATGACTTGTTTTTTATTTGGACTGGAACTCAGGCACAGTTATTGACTTTTTAAGAATTTAATTAATGATCTTACAGAATGCCTCAAATTTACCATGTTTTTTTTCTACCGAGAGAGTGGAATATCTTGACTTATATACTGAGAGGTTGTGCAATGGCTCTACAAATACAGGGGTATTTGGGAAACGAGTTATAAGAATTCATTATTACTTAGACAAAGCATGCATCCAAACTACGTTTTTCAAAATTTGATAAAAGGACAAGGGATGAGGGCCTCAAGATTAAATTCCACAGATGAAGGTTTTAAGAATGAAATCATTCATCTAGAGGAAAGGTTAATCAAAAGAAGCTAGCATACCAATGAGATTAAGGAAAATCTTTGTAATATTACTAGCCTCAGAGAAGGTAGGGCGCAACCATATTATGGTCCACAACAGGGAAATACTGAAAATCTAACAAATGTCAGAGACCCTGTCAATAATTCAATATATAATTGTTTAAAACAAAATCCTTTATTTTATACATGTGATAATAAAGAGCTGATGGAAATTTTTACTAAGAATTGGTCCATTTTAACAGTAGACCCTGATATAAGTAACTTGATAGGCACAGAACCTAATTTTTTGTATAAAAATAAGAAAAATCTGAAAAGACTTCTTTGCTATGTCCATGATGAACGGAGATATAAAGAAAAGGAATATAATACTCAACCCTGTGGCAAATGTAATTTTTGCACCTACATTAATACTAGTAACATTTTATACATCCAGATACAGGCCAAGAGTTTACTTTCACTTCAGAAACTACTTGTCTGACATCCAATGTTATTTATTTAGCAGAGTGTGAACATTGTCATTCATTTTATGTTGGTAAAACCAATAGGGTTTTTAAAGATCATATAAGAGAACATTTATACAATATTTGTGTGAAAAGTGAGCATAATGCTCTGTCCAAACATATTATGCAAGAAGGGGAGATACACAGATTCAATTTCAGGGTTACAGAAGTCATTATACCCAGCATTAGAGAAGGTGATATTAGAAACTATACTGAAAATAGAGAGGCACGATGGATAATAGTCCTCAGAGCAGATATAGGAAAAGGACTTGATGAAAGGGCTTCCATTAAGCCTATTCTGAAGAGTAGGAAGATGAGAAAATTAAGTCTGCAACTCATTTTGTTATGGATTTTGCAGTCATAATGATATACTTTATTTTTACTTCATCTAATGTTAACAGCTGCTATACCCACGACATGTACTTTATATCCAGATAATTTTAAAATGTATTTATTTTTATGTTCTCGTATTTTTGTATGTGTTTTTAAGCAGATTTTTAAACAGATGCTTTAATTAAACACATGATCAAGATAGAACTGTGGTGATTGGCTTAGATTTACCTCTAGTTATTTAAATGCAATATATAAAGAATGAGAGAGTATGTTATATCTGAAAGGTCTGAGGAAGCTTTTAAGCGAAAGCACTTACCGTTTGTGCACATTTATAATAAATTACCTGTGAGTTTCAGAATCTTTCGTTACTGGATTTATTATTTCATCGAACTTTATTTCTTAAAGGATATATGCCATATGAACTATTTAAACCAGTGCCTGGTTGCCTTGTTGTGATTTGGAGTATTGGTTTTGTTGTTTTACTAAACTTTATCAACAAGGCATTTGCTCCATGGAATACAGCCTGTTTGGTAGTAATACAGTAATGTTTATTGGGAAGTAAAAAGTTGATCAGACTTAAAATGTCTATTTCAGTGGGTTGAATTATCACTTTATTATGCTTTGATAGTAAGACAATAACTTGGAAAGTATATTCAATGAAACAGTTTGTATGGGCACAAAGGCATAAACAAAGTACCACCCCATGGCCGATTTTCAATGAATCTGCTTGCTGGTGACATTTTCTGAGTTTATAAAGACCTTGTCTAAAATACAACTCAAACATTTTGAGCCCAACGTCTTAGTTGCTGCCACATACACTTGTCAATAAATTAGAACAACTAGGTATTGATGTACTCTTGATAAGATGAATAGCTGCATGGCTTACAAACAGGACACGGCAAGTATCAAACAGCAATTGGACAAGTGAAATTCAAGTTTACAGTCAGGGCGTCCTGTAGGGCTCTGTCCTAGGACCATACATGTTTAGACTGTATCTTTCAGACCTATCATTTCATCTGAGGGTTCTACAGTTTGTACACATGTGATTTGACACTGGTTAAACTGATTACATGTGTTACAGACAGGGCATGTCTGCAAAACAGCTTAACTATACTGACTGTTTGGGTACAAGAGAATCATATGCTGACAAATACATCAAAAACTACGCCTATGAGATTTCAGAGACAAAGTGAAAGGTGAATATTTAATATAGCACATGGTGATAAACTGTAGATTCATTTAATGACTTGGATATATGGGTAGATCCAGCTTTGAGTTTTTTCTAATCATATCAACCAACTGGTTAATGATAGTTATAGAATTATAGGTTATATAAAAAGATGTATGAAGTCCAGGAAATCAGAAATGAAGTTGTCATTTGCTAGTTTCATTAGACCCAAATGTCAGTATGGAATATCAATATGGAAACCTTATAACAAAACAAGTATATCCAATTTCAAGTAAACTGTAAATAATACAGCAGAAATATACCAAGGGCATCCATGGATGTGAAAATTTAAGTTATCATGAAAGACAAATATCTGTCTCATATACATATTCCACAGGAGACCTTATTCGGGTATATATGGCATTTAGAAAGAACTACCTCTGGGAATATTTAGGGTGATCAGAAAGTAGTACAGAATCATCAGATAACTTATGTAGAAGATTCTGTAGGAATGAGATATGTATTAATTGGCTCTGTGAGAGAGTAGCTAATACATGGTACAGACTACCAAATTACATTAAAGGAAGCACTAGCTTAGACATTTTTAAGAACAGCCTGGACACTTATTATGGGAACAACTGTTTTGGTATACTGGCAAGCTAGAAGGGTATTAATGCAGGTGCTTGAAATATATGCATGTATGTATCTAAATACAGTTTCATTGATATCTGTATAATATTTATAATTCAGTAATACCTTTATCTTGGAAATTACATTAGCAGTAAAGTGTTAAAATTGCATTCTCATAAAGCTGAAACTCAGACAAAGTTGTTGCAAGTATACAAGTGATACTCATATTTGTATAAAATGCGACTGATGGCATAAAGTTTAATGTACAAAGTTTGATTATGGGAATAATAATATCTGTGTAATAATGGATAACAAATGCTACTTTAACAGGCCTTGCTTAAGTAAATATGTTAAACATAATACCAATGCTATATAAAAGTTAATAACTGTCTGTGTGAAAGCTATAGCAATTAATTATTTAAGCATTTCACTGGAAAACTATGTATTTAAAAAGACTACAACAGATTCCCTATCAAATTGCTCCAGACCAGCTAATTCAAATATCGTCACAGAACACATCCCTTTGAATTCTAAACAACAGGGTCAACCTTTAAAAGATGTAAACTCTACCAACAGTGCCATAAAAATAGCTTGCATACTTAGTAATGTTCTGATTTTATGTATAGATTTAATACTTGGAATAATTTATAGAGTAAGCAGATGACTATAAAAAAATCATAGCTGCATCACCTTTTATTAATCTGCACTGAGATGCACACAGAACCACTTTATATAATGTAAAATTAATCATCTGTAGTAGTATGCAGCAAAGCACTAGGTTCATCACACAATTAAAAAATAAGACTGGCAGTACGTAAAATGATTATAAGCTATTGTACAGTACAGTTACCACAACATAAAATGCCTGTGTTTCTAGCAAACTGATTGAAACACCTAGGCAGATGGTGCATAACACATATGTACTGCTCATTTTTATAATTTCTAGCCAAACAAGCAATAAGGTGGCATGCAAAAGGGACATATACACCCATGTCTAACAAAGAAAGGCAATGTTCTGTGCATGAAACGTATATCTAGTAAGCTGCACTTTATGTGAACAGTAACAAATTAAACAGTCAAATGTTCACTGTGAAATCCTGCTGCAAAATAATAGTAGCAGTTGAAAAAAATTGGGTGATACAAAACACACGTGAACTGTTAACAGACTGCCTTTAAATAAATGCCCACACCTGTGCATGGTATAACTTATTAGCAAGTAACGGACATGTCATAGCATACTCTGTATTTTAAAGGTTAAGATCTGGGATGTAAAACAGCATCCTGGATTTTTGTAATGACATCAATCATTTATTTTGCTTATATGTACTAACTATACATAAGACTATTGCACATACATTTAGTAAGCTGCAAATATTAACACAGTACATATACATATGCGTACTATATCACTGAGATAAAAAGTACTTGTTTCACTCAGGACCTTCACACCAACAAATTTAGTATGTGAAAAAAGGAAAGCTATTCTGATGACTCATTGTTACTCTCTTGGGTTGTATTACTTCTTACCGCTGTCCTGAATACTGTTTTCCTATTTCTGTTCTGCAAAAATTAATAATGACACCTGCCTTAATGTCTTACAACTTTCTGTGAGTTTCTTTTCCTCTCCTTGAGATCTGATAATGTATCAAATTACAGAATGTGAGCTAAACAACGATGGAAAGTGGTGGTGTTTCAGTATTCATTACTGAATATTATGCTTCAGTAAAAGAATATTTGTCAATATAAACATAAATATGGTCAAACAGCACAAGTACATGCAAAAAGTGAAAAAGGATTCTGATTTTATTCTACATTCTAGATGATGTTTGCTTTTTTAACAAAATAATAGTGTAGGATGGCACGGTGGTGCAGCAGTACCATTGTCGCCTCACAGCAAGAGGTTCTCCAGTTCGATTCTCGACTGGAGTGCCTTCTGTGCGGTGTCTGCCTGCCCTCCCTCTGTTTGTATGGGTTTCCTCCGGGTTCCTCCCACATTTCAAAGACATGCATCTGGAGCATTTCTCCCCGGGCCTCCAATGGAAACTGGCTTTGTTCCAAGTCAGACTTTCCCAGTAAACAAATGTTAAATAAATAAATAAACAACATTCAGACTTGCGAGAGATGAGCCTATATCTCCAAATTGGAAACCATGCACTCTCCAGCCAAGACCGGAATAGCTGGTCAAGAGGAGAAGGTCAACACCTGCACCACACCGCATGGAACACATAGCCCTCCAGAACACTCACCATCACAGCCCTCACATAAAAACACAAACCACACACCCACCTTCGCAGAGGTTCTCAACAGAAATCTACCCAAACAGCAGAGACCTCCAAGGCAGAAACACACTCGACCACTACAACACAGCACAAACCAAAAAGCACATAGCTCACCTACACAGTGTGACCCTCAACCTAAGCCCCTAAGCCAAAACAGCTTGCCAAATACAATAATCATAGGTGACTCAATAGTGAGGCACACTGATGTCCCACTCACCAGGTTGAATAAGGAGAAGGTAACAGTCAGCTGTCTATCAGGTGCCAGAATCCAACACAACACACGCACTCAGGTCACTCCACAACAAGTATAAGTATGACACTGTCATTGTCCATGTGGGTGTGAATGACCTGAGACGCACCTCCCTGGACTACATGAAAAGAGAAATGGTGGAGCTCTCGGATTATGTGGCCCAGGTAGGTAAGACCCTAGCCCTGAGCAGCATCCTACCATCGCCTAGAATGATACCACAGTACAAACAAAAAATGATTGACTTCAACAATTGGCTAAGTTTCTGGTGTCATTCTAATGGGATCCAGTATCTGTCTGCTTGGGATGACATGATTGACAGACCTCGATGCTTTGCCAGAGATGGCCTGCATCTGTCACCCCTGGTTATCCGGGTACTGGGTAAGGCTCTTGCCACCCCTATAGTGCCTTTTTTAGGCAGTGTTCCAAAGACCAAATTACTACCGTAACAGCTATAAATAAATGCAATCTGAGGGTCATGCTGCTCAGTGCTAGAAGTCTAAATCTCAAGATGCACTCGCTCGAAGCACTCCTCAAAATGGAGAACATCGACATTTGTGCTGTAACGGAGACCTGGTTTAAAGCAGCAGAAAGCACCCCTGCATTACCAGGCTATAACTCATTCCACACCTTTCAGCTCCAGAACATGGACCGAAGCTCCAAAGGTGGTGGTGACTCCATAATCACAAAGGATATGCACATCTCCAGACTATTAGCCCAGAATAACGCATCTGAGATACTCCAGGTACAACTAACATTGGGTAAGACGACGATTCATGTCGTAGCCTGCTAGAGGTCCCTAACCATGTCCCAAGACTCTCACTCCACATTCCTAAGCACCTTGGAAACTATTAAGATCTAACCCAACACACATACTAGGCGACTTCAACTACCTCTCCATCAGCTGGGAAAACTACTCATGCACCAATGCACTGGCCCAATGCTTCCTGGAATTCATCAGTTTCAATGCCCTGGACCAGCTCATTCTTACCCCCACTAGAGGAAGTAACATCCTTGACCTGGTATTACTAATATGGGCAACTGTTGCTCTACACCAGTAGTCAGTTCCTCCCTGGTTAGATCCGACCACAAACTAATCACCGTGGAAATCCACATCTCACCCACACCCCCCCAAAGGTATCCACCATGAAAAACTTTTCCAAAGCTGACTTTGGACTCCTAAAAACAGAGGTGGCTAACTTCACGGCAGACATGCCAATGGAAAATAGATGAATGACTGCCAAATCATACACCAATGGACTGTACAAACACGCACGTAAATGCATGGAACTAGCCATACCCAACAGAACCAAGATGCTCTCCTCCAAAAAAGGAAGCCAGTCTGGTTGTCACCTGCCATTAATAAACTCTACAAGAGAAGGAAGAAACTGTTGCAGAAAAAGGTGATGTCCCAAGACTGGAAAAATTCCCTTATTAGCCTCAACAAAAAGTTGAGATCCCTCATCAAAACCTCCAAAGCCAGCTATGAAGGCAGAATTGCGACAGACACTAAAAAACAACCACAAAGCCTTCTATAGTTATATCAAGGATCTCCATGGCAATACTCAGATTTGCTCTGAATTACTGCAGAATGGTACCTCCTATACTGAGCCAGCAGATCTTGCCAACATACTGGCCAACAGATTCAGTGCCAACTTTACCCCCCCTCCCCCAAAAGGCCAATCTCAATACCGGAAGAATGCCAGGCACCCAACATTAGTGCAGCACAGGTTAAAGCTGCATTGTCTAAGGCCAAGAATGCAGCTTTCATGGGACCCGACAATATCCCTGGCTGTGTTCTACATGAATTAAAAAATGAACTGGCACCACACCTGCGTGCTTTGTTCACTCACAGCCTCACCTCAGGCTTTGTCCCTACCGAATGGCACACTGCTACAGTCATCCCTCTCCATAAAGGAGGAGTGACTACAGACCCTGGAAATTATCGCCCCATTAGCCTGAGTCTGATATGTAAGGCTACGGAGTGCATCATCATGGACCTAATTAACAAGGATATAGGGAAACTCCAAACTCTAGATCCTGTGCAATTTGGTTTTGTGAAAGGTAGATCATGCCTGCTCAACCTGGTTGACTTCTTTGAGTCAGTCACCAGAGCAGTGGATGAAGGTAAGGCAGTTCATACAGCCTACCTCAATCTAGTGAAGGCCTTTGATACCAATCCTCACTCAGGAATTATTGATAAACTCAGAAAACTAGGCATTAACACCTATATCATTAGGTGGGTTGCAAACTGGCTCACAGACAGAACCCACAGTGTTAAAATAGCGGACTCCAAGTCAGACTGCCGACCAGTCACGAGTGGAGTCCCACAGGGATCGGTCCTGGGTCCACTCCTGTTTGGCATCTACTTCTCAGAAGTCCAGGCCAACACAGAGGGACTCTGGCTGACCAAATTTGCAGATGACTGCAAGCTGGGAGCCATTATTAGCTCCACAAGTGATGCAAACATCCTACAGAAAGGCCTCACCAAGACGAATGACTGGTGTCGAAACCATAGTCTTAAGCTTAATGCCAAAAAATGTGTAGTCATCCCCTTTGGGAAAACTCAGTTCCCACTAATTACCACATCGATGGTAGCCCACTGAACACTGAAGGTGCTATAAGAGATCTGGGGACACAGGTTGACAGCAACCTCTTCTTCAACCACCACATTGCCACTGTGGTCAGAAAGTCGTTCTATGTGGCACATCTCATTACCAAGGGTTTTGCATCCAGGAAGAAAGAGGTCATCATTCCTGTTTACTCTTCCCTCTTTAGACCAATCGAGTATAATGCCCCATTTGGCATATACCTCACCAGACACCTTCTATAGCTGGAGAGGCCACATATGTACCTCACAAAGAGGATCCTAGGCCTTAAACACATGCCCTGCACGGACAGACTCAAAAAACTCCAGCTATTCTCTGTCTCATATCGTCTACTAAGAGGCGATCTCTGCTTGACTTACAAAGCAATGTCTGACCCAGCTCTGTTAGAAATGCTACATCTAAAGAAATCCAATCCCTCTGCACCACACGGTCCAGAGACCTCAACCGCATTACCACAATCAACAGAACATGTTGGAGGGACAGGTTCATAACCCATACACTACCCATGCTCTGGAACAGACTTCCATACATGTCAAGCAGAGCACCTCACTAGCCCTCTTCAAGTGAAATCTTGATGCATGGATGGGTAATAGAAAGTTCATCCCAATGGCTCTACTTGATAGAGGCACTGGGAACTAATGACAGGTGGCATAATGCCAGGGCACTTCTATGGGCCAGGCTTGTAAAGGCCCCAGGGCCATTAGCCTAGTACACACCTATGAACCTATGACTACTGATTTTGTAATAGTGCCACTAACAAAAATGCACATGCATTATTTATTTATCACTGGTCAGGAGTAGATGGGGTCAACAGTAAAACAAAGCAGTCTTGTATGTCAAATGCATAAAATATGATATTGAAATTGTATATATCCCTATTAATGCTTGTACCACAAGAGAGTCAATGTTTTCCTGTTATGACAGTGTTGTGTATTACTTCTTCAAAACTGATATTAAGCATTGATAGGTACCTAGCAATATGCACCTTATGTGCCAAATGTTTGTGCGTCTGGTTAAATACCTTAGATTAAACCTGCAAAAATTAAAAAACTTTGCAATATTATGTTGTAATGTAAAAAAATATATATATACTGACAAATATTAAATGTAAAAAAATGTTACTGATTATCACTAAGTAAGCTAAAGTTCCATAGATGAGTATTTCTTGAATCTGCCAAAGACATTTACATATTAGTTTCTGTGTTATGATCAAAGGGAGGTAAATTATAATCAAAAAAACAAAACGAAAGTTACTATCAAGCACTGATTTCCCCTAAAGTTAAAATTTCTTAAAGCTACTGTAAAAATATGTTGCCTTAGTTTCCATGCATATTAATTAGACTGTGCTGTATATGCTAAAAAAATGAAAACTAGAAACAACTCAGCTGTAAAAAAATGATTTGACAAAATAGCATTGCATCATAGGTATGTTTCCATTTCCTGGTTGACAGTCTCTCTATGAATAATCTGTTATTGTAAATATTTTATTTAAACAAGAAATGAAAGTCATGTACTCAGTATAACAATAGATCCAAGTTGTCTGTCTCCATCTGTTTCATCCAGTGGAACTTTGGATCTGACTTGGATCCGTCACCTGCCAATTCAGAAATCTTTAGCCCTCTTGGCTCTGCCTCCCTTACCCACAACTCCCCATTCCTTCCTCAACACTCCAGATCAAGTTTGCCCCATGAGATAAATATGATGACATACACAACTGAAAATATATCTCCCACCACTTGGAAAAAAGACAACCAAGGGGAAAGCAAGACTCCAAAACACGAAATAAACTACCTCCAATGTCCAGTCATCACAGGAGGAAAGACTTGCCATGTCAGGATTAAGGCAGGGGGCAGGAGGGTGGGGAGATTGAACCAGACAGAGACAGACAACATGGATCTATCAGTATGGTAAGTTTGAACCAGACAAAGACAGACAACATGGATCTATCAGTATGGTAAGTTTGAACCAGACAGAGACAGACAATATGGATATATCATTATGGTAAGTAAATAACTTTTGTATCCGATGTTGTCTGCTCTGTCTGGCTTCAGCCTGTGGGACAGAGTCCCCAGCCATGAACATTCCTCAGGAGGAACTAAAGAAGAATAGTCCACAACATAGTGAAGCCAAAGGAAGCCCTGGATCTAGACAGGATGTCCAGCTTATAATGTGACACAAAGGTGTGGTGACCCAGCCAAGTGGCAGTAGCACAAACATCATCCATAGGAACTCTGGAACTCTAGAAAGGAAAGCCACAAAAGTAGCTACAGCCCTTGCTGAATGACCTTTGGGCTTGCGTAGATGGGTCTTACCTTTCAAGGAATATGCAAATAAAACACAGTCTGATAGTCACCTGGATAAAGTCATTTTAGGCACAGGCAGCCTAGTCTGGATTTTTCAAATGGAGACAAAAAGTTGGTTTGATTTCCTGAAAGACTTGGTACTGTCAAGAGAGAATCTCAATTGCCTACATATATCCAGATTATGTAAAAGATATTCACCTTTGTTGGAAAAATTGGGGAAAAAACATAGGAAGATGAATGGAACTATTAAGGTTATTCTCAGAAGCTACCTTAGGCAGAAAAGAAGGGATGGTACAAAGAGAAACCCTGTCTTCATGGAACACCAAATAAAGGGGGTCAATAATTAAGCACTTGCACCTCTGAAACCGCTCTTGCAGTAGTAACCTCTACCAAAATTAAAGCTTTCCAAGACAAAAGCAAGACTCCAAAACACGAAATAAACTACCTCCAATGTCCAGTCATCACAGGAGGAAAGACTTGCCACGTCAGGATTAAGGCAGGGGGCAGGAGGGTGGGGAGATTGAACCAGACAGAGACAGACAACATGGATCTATCAGTATGGTAAGTTTGAACCAGACAAAGACAGACAACATGGATCTATCAGTATGGTAAGTTTGAACCAGACAGAGACAGACAATATGGATATATCATTATGGTAAGTAAATAACTTTTGTATCCGATGTTGTCTGCTCTGTCTGGCTTCAGCCTGTGGGACAGAGTCCCCAGCCATGAACATTCCTCAGGAGGAACTAAAGAAGAATAGTCCACAACATAGTGAAGCCAAAGGAAGCCCTGGATCTAGACAGGATGTCCAGCTTATAATGTGACACAAAGGTGTGGTGACCCAGCCAAGTGGCAGTAGCACAAACATCATCCATAGGAACTCTGGAACTCTAGAAAGGAAAGCCACAAAAGTAGCTACAGCCCTTGCTGAATGACCTTTGGGCTTGTAGATGGGTCTTACCTTTCAAGGAATATGCAAATAAAACACAGTCTGATAGTCACCTGGATAAAGTCATTTTAGGCACAGGCAGCCTAGTCTGGATTTTTCAAATGGAGACAAAAAGTTGGTTTGATTTCCTGAAAGACTTGGTACTGTCAAGAGAGAATCTCAATTGCCTACATATATCCAGATTATGTAAAAGATATTCACCTTTGTTGGAAAAATTGGGGAAAAAACATAGGAAGATGAATGGAACTATTAAGGTTATTCTCAGAAGCTACCTTAGGCAGAAAAGAAGGGATGGTACAAAGAGAAACCCTGTCTTCATGGAACACCAAATAAAGGGGGTCAATAATTAAGCACTTGCACCTCTGAAACCGCTCTTGCAGTAGTAACCTCTACCAAAAATAAAGCTTTCCAAGACAAAAGCTTCAAGTCCAAAGAGGCTGAAGGTTCAACAGGAGGACAAGCTAGAACCTGCAAAATGAAGAGCCAATCCCAAGGAGGGCCTAGATTCCGGACTGGGGGATGAAGGAGAAAAGTACCTTTGAGAAAAGCCTTGGAAATCTCGAGGAAAGCCAAAGGTGCACTATCCCTACTAATGTGAAAATTAGATGCTAACTGTACTTTGACAACAGAAAAGCTAGAACAAGAACAAAACAACTCATCTAGAAAATCCAAGACAGACTCCAAAGGGGCAGAAAAAGGGTAGAGTCCCTGAGCCACCACCCACAAAACAAACCTTTTCCACTTACTGGTATGCACTTTTTTAGTAGACTCCTTTGGAGAAGACGGCAAAATATGAACAAGCACCTGTAAAACCTTGGGATTCTTGGCCATCAAGGGAACTGAAGAAACCCTGCGGTCAACTTGAGGGACTGAAGACTGGGGGGATCCAGATCTACTAGATGAGAAATGAGATCTGAAATGGAATCTAGTACCCAAAGAGGGTATTTCAGATGAGGCCAAAGGAAGAGAAACCAAACATGATGAGGCCAAAAGTGAGTGATGAGGATCACTGTAGTTCTGCAGCGGGCTGCTTTGCGTAGAAACTTTATAATCAAAGGAACTGGGGGATAAGAATAAAGAAGTCCCAGGAGCCAAGCAAGCACCACAGCATCCCTGGGTGACTGACCAGGTCTACTTTATTTAAGACAAATCCATCGACACAAATGTATTGAACCGCGAAATAAGCGAACTCACAAAACTGCGAAATTCGAAACGTGGAAGTGTTTTGGTTGGCCCGTCTGAGCTACAAATCTGTAAGGTAAGTGTGCGATAGTTACGGACATTAGGGTGCGGGTTAAGGTAAGTGCACAAATAGGTAATGTAATATGGGTAATGTATTTAACGTTTAGTGTAGGGTTTGAGGTAGGGGTTTGGTTAGTGTATGTGTGTGGTTTATTTATTTTGTTTGGGTATAGCTCCATTGGGTAAGTGTGCGGTAGTTACGGACCTTAGGGTTAGGGAGGGGTTAAGGAGAGTGCATAGATAGTGGTGTATGTGGGGTTTAGTGTAGGGTTAGAAGTAGGGTTTTGGTTGATGTATGCTTGTGGTTTATTTATTTTGTTTGGATGGGTAGTGGGTTTCAGGCGGTGGGGTTGGCCGAGTATGACAAATCGATATTTTGAGTTTCGCGGTTTTGTGAGTTTGCTCATTTCGCGGTTTGATGTATATGTGTCGATGGATTTGCATTCGCTGGAATCAGCTTTCGGTTAATTAAAGTAGACCAGACTGACCTGGAGGGGGAGCAATGGCATTATAACTGCTGCACTTGATGTTGGATGGGAGAAACAAACTGGTTACAACACGGAGTGCTCCAACACCAAAAATTCCGAGCTGCTACTGCTGGATTTAGGGACTACTTGTGAGGCAACAAAATTATTTGGCTGAGGCTGTTGGCCAGATGGACTTCCCCAGGATATACACTGCTAACAGAAACCACTGAGGGGAGACTGCCCACTACCAAAGTCTCATGGCCTCCTTGAAAAAGAGGTTAAAAATGTGTTGTCCCCTGTTTGCTGAGTTACCAGACAACTGACATATTCTCTCTCTGTACTGCAATCACAACTCTGGGAAGGGTGTCCTGAAGGGTTTGCAAGACAGGGAGGACCACTCCAGAACACTGATGTGAATATAGGCCCTTGAGGAAGACCAGGACTTGAACTGTCCTCCCTTCGAAATGCCCCTTCCCCACCCCAGGAGGGAGGCGTCTATGGTAACCATAGCTGAAGAAGAAGGCATTACAAATGGTTTCCCTTCAGTTACCAAGAGGGACAGTAACCACCACTGAATTAGTTTGTGAAACACTTTCATTAGCCGTATAGGGAAATCCAAGGGATGAGTCTGGAAGGACCACTGCACAGCCAGAGCCCAATGTAGGGTCTTCATGTGATACCTGGCTAAGGGAAACAGTCCCATCTATGATGCCATATGACCAAGACATTTCACAAGTAAATAAAAATAAGAAAAAAAAAATGTTTCACAAGTGTGTGAGATGATGATTTCATAATTGCAAGTACAAACAGGGCCTGACCCCGAAGGCTGAGAACTCTGGAGCTGAGGAGCATGACAATTTGATGGACTGTGTCTAAATAACATCCTATGAACTCTAGAACTTGAACAGGCTGAAGGCTTGATTTTGGATTGTTGGCTGTAACGCCCAAGTTGTCACACAGTTAAAGTAAGGAGTCCCTAACCCAGAGCAACAAAGCCTTTGTGGGAGTAGTGAGAAGCCAATCATCTAGGTGCGAAAAGACCTGAAAACTCTGCAGCTGGAGCCAGGCAGCAACCACTGCCATGCACTTGGTAAACACAGGGGGGGATGTGGTGAAACCAAATATCAGAGCCCTGAAATGGTAATGACTGGCTCCCAGACAGAAATGAAGAAACCTCTCGGAACACTGATCTATTCTGATGTGATAAGCATCCTTGAAGTCTATTGAGCACATTCAATCATCCCTCCTCAGAAGTAGTGAGATGGACTGCACAGTGACCATCCACAACTTGGTATTTTTGATGAATTGGTTCAGCTTGCTGAAATCCAAAGCTGGTTTGAGGCCCTGTGTTTTCTTTGGAACTAAAAAAATCTGGAATACACTCCAGATGTTATCTAGTCTGGTGGGACCTCCTGAATGATTCGATTTATGAGCAGCTTTTGAAGTTCTGCCACTATGTAAAGTCTCTGATGGGATGGAAAATTTGGGAGATGTTTTGGGCGATAATTTAGGACTTCTAAAAAGGGAATGTAATAACCACCAGATACAACTGTCAATATCCAGGCTTCTGAGGTGATGGGCTCCCAAGTTTTCTGGTGGAGAGCTAGATGACCCCCGATCGCCTCCATAGAAAAGTAACTGGGCAACCCCTCGGGATTGCTGGAAGGGCCCACCAGAAAAAGCCCCATGAAAGCCCTGATTCTGCAGACCACCTCTGCCTCATGGGTAGCATTTGTTATGATTCCATATGCTCCACAGGAACTTCCTGAGAACTGTGACTTTCTGAAAAAGAGACACTTACCTCCTTTTTGATTCCAATCCTTGATAGGGAAGGCAATCTCCAGCCTGCAGTCCAAATGAAGTCTTGGTCTCTTCTCATTCTAATGCCTTTTCCTCTCTAATGCCTCTTTTCTCCCAATACTTTGGGTTCGTTTACCAGTTTTTCCAGTAAATTCCAGCCCTGCCTTTCCTATTCATAGTACTCCTAATTGCAGTTATCCCTGTCTGCATAATCTATTTTTTCCATTCCCACGTTGGCTTAGTTCTTAGAATACTTTCTGCTAATTTATGAATATAATATTTTGTATGGCTATTGTTATTCTCCTTAAGGCTCTGCACCAAAATCCCACTCTCACCATATTTCTTGTGCTTCGCCCTGTTTCATCATTACCCCTTTCCACTTTGAATTATAGCTTTCTGCTTGTTCTATGTACAGGAGCCTTAATTGTGTAGCTCTGAAATAACTCTTCAAATCAGATAATCCCAAACCACCTTATTCTATTCTAAGAATCAACTTGTCCCACTTTCTTTGCTTTATACAGATTTTCATAAAATTTCTGAACTTTTTTAATACCTCTACAGGATCTCTGTTTATTTTCCTTGTTATAGGGTCCCTAAAGCAACAACCCTTTCTACTTTGTCTGCTTTCTGCTGATTGAGACAGTATGCTAAAAGCTTTTGTGCTCTGGAATAATTATCAAAAAAACAATTGCTTCACAGCAATCTTTCTCGACTTATGCATATTATCAAGGTAGTCCCTTATTTTTTTCTCTAGCACTCTGCATTTGCTCTTCATGTCATGCGATATTCCCCCTGTTCTATAACACTTTAACCTTTGTCAGTCCCTCTAAGTAATTCTTGTTACTTCTTAACCATATCTCTGTCTCTTTTATTTCTACCCTATTTTTAAACTTCACTTTCATTTTATCCCACTCCCTAGCTATATTTTCTAAAGAAATTTCTATTTTTCCTAATAACTTCCAAATAATTTCCACTACCCATTCCTTAAATTTATCTCTTTTTAACAGAAAGGTGGAGAAGCACCAGTGTCTCAGTTTTATATTATTATTCTGCATTTTTACTTCAGTCATTATTTGCACATGATCTGAAACAGTTATTGGATGCATGTCAAAACTTTCAATTAAATGCACATGTTCCTGTGAAATATAATTTCTGTCTAGCCTAGTTTTTGTACCTTGAGGAATAATACGTAAATTCTCTCAGAGCTCCTACTACTGAATTCATATCTTCCATACCAAATATTTTCATAAAGATTTTCAAAAATATACCCTCTTTTACTATATTTTTCTTTCTAGACCCCCAGATACATTCTCATTATTTCAAATCAATTTGCAGTCTCCATCTACAAGTAATGTTCCCTGTTGCAAGCTGATAATTTCTCTCAGAATTTTCTTAAGTTCCACTGTAGCAGTTTTAGGTGGGAATATAAATACATGACAGCATAATCCCCCACCCTTGTCAGTAGCCCCTTATTACTACTACTCTACCATTATCTTTTTCTCTCCTCTACTATCACTATTGGAGCTCCTCTAGCCATGTAATTTAAATACTCTCCTTTTCCTTTATCACAGATATTCCACTGAATAACCATCCTGAAAAACTTTCTTAAGCAAATTCACATGTTCAATTCTTTTCAAATGTGTCTCCTGTAGCATAGCTATTTGCACTGAACATTTTTTAATACAGTTCACTACGGTTTCTTTTTCTGTATATACCTGCGAGACCATCACCATTCAAAGATAATATGGAAAGTACTGCCTTTAAGATAATAAGCTATTATTCCCACTCATTATGTATAACAGTTTTTTAAATATCTAGTTTCGGCTTTTGTGTTACATGCATACACTAATGTTTGGTAGGTTGTCCTTTATACAGTTATTTCTTGTCATGTCCATTTGAATGTATGTTACATCTTACAAAACTTTTTGTTTTATTGAAAGCCCTCAAAAAAAACACACACACCCAACACCCCCCTTAAACCTTTTAATTTAATAATAACAACATGCAATACTAAGAACATCTGGGAACAATTTTTCCAGACTGACAGCAACACTCACAGGCTCAAACTGACCTATAATGAAGATTTGCATGCATGGTATAGCCTTTGTTTCTATTAACACTAAATGCAGTCTTTTTTTTGTCTTATCTTTATTACTCTTCCAGATGTAGATAACAGACCGAATGCTTTCAGAAAACATTATATTTTATCCACTAACAGAAAAAGCAGTCTGTTTTTATTGTCCTTATCAACTTTTCCCCATAAAAATGTGAATCAGATACATGGTTGCCTTCAGCTACAAGCTTTTTATGCTGCACTGTGAACATTTATTTGCTAAAGAAAAAATTTTCATTGCATTCAATGTTCTTTAATTTACTTGCTTCCAGTTAAAACATGTTGCTACATCAAGCTAAGAACCTTAATCCAGTAATTCCTCTATGAAAAAGAAGGAAAAAGCATATCAGTTTTACTTGTATCATAATTTTGTTTTGTGCAGGCTTTCTCCTCTTTTACACTGCAGTGCCTACACTTCTTAAAACTAAGCAATGTGAAAGAAAGAAAGAGGAAAATGGCATCTATTTTCATTAGAATCTCTATTTCACACAAAAAACATGAAAAGGCTTTGTTATATAACATGCAGTATATGTCATGTTTTGTAAAAATACTGTTAAGAACAAAAATTGTTTTACTTATAGTTACCTCTTTCCTTCTTCTTCCCCTCTCCTTAATGCTATTTCAAAATGACATGAAGTATGGCAAATGCTTTGGAGTTCCCTACACATTTAACAATGTCAAAAAGTCTAATATTGTCAGGTTTCTTGCTCCACCATACTTCACAAATGTGACTGATGCTTTGTAACCCCACATTTATTTCTTACTTTCTGAGTTTCTGGTTTTCTTCCTTTTGTCTCCATCTCCCAAATCCAGTAATTTCTAATGTATTCCTGGTTCTTCTAATCACCTCCTGTTTTTTTTTTCTCTCTCAAGCATTTTCCTTTGGAACACTGGAAAAATGTTCACTGGCATACTCTCACTATGAGCTTTATTATCAGAAGAATAAGAAGCAGAATCCCTTTTTGTTTAACAGCTCACTTTTTGTTAGACAGACTTTTAAATTTCCTCCTTAGCATGTTCTGCATCAAAAATTACTTTGACCATAGCTGGATATTGCAGCTTGAATCTCACATCTGCTTCTTGACATTCCCTGACTGCAGGAATAGATTTATTCCTTTTCCACCTGGTGTACAGTGAGGATCACTTTTCAGAAACACTCAGATGTCTCCACATTTTAATAATTTGTCCTCCCTGCCATGGTTTTGTCAGAATCAACTCCTTCTGCTGGTAGGATTTTATTTCAATATTAGAAGTCTTGGCTGGTTTCTCGTGGCCAGGTTTGGAGCATACATAATATGTACCCTTTCAATTAACAATTCCTGCTGTGGAATACCAGTCCAGTTGCTTATTTGTGCTTTTATAAAATGAATACAGTCTGTTCCTTCATGTTTCTCTGGTACAGCAGAAAATCTCAGATTTTCCCTAAGTGCTCGGTCCTCTAATTTTACCAAGTTGAAACATCTTTTCTTCCATTTTTCCAGACTTTTATTACATGAGTTTATATATTCCTTCAGTGTTTTATTTATTTTAATCAGCTCTGAGCAAAATTGACTTTTTTTTCCCAGCTAGATTACTGGAAGTCATGTCTTGCACCAAAATTGGAACATGAACTGCTTTTTGCTGAACAGCTGCAGGATTCTTCCCAGCCAATGTTTTCTTCCCAACTTTTGTGGTTGATTTTCTTAAGGGTACTCTAAATTTCTTCTTTGCTGGTATCCAGGCAGTGTATCTACTATAAAATAACTGAATTTTACCCAAAAAAGACAAATTCACTGGTTCTCTTTTCTGAGTTTCTGTTTTCACACTGGGAGAGTTGAAATTAAGTTGTTATTCAGTGTGCAGCCATCTTGTAATTCCTCCTGTTATTGTATATATTATTTTCTGAGTTTACAAGTGTGCTTTGATAGTAAAGAAGCATTTTTTTCAGTAAAAAATATGAAAAAGAAATAACAGTCTACTCAGCAAATATTATTATAGACAAGAAAATAAAAAACTCATTTGAACTATTTAAATCCATGCTGAAAGCCTGAATGAACACAAAACTGTAAATTAGTTCCCTGACATTATTGATGATACATCCATCATAGTCACGTTTAAATGTTTCCTAAATATAGCAACAGATAATCATAAGCGTCAGATAAGCTAAAAAGGATGTGTTGTATCCCTTGTGACATTTTCTGAAAAAAAAATACATTTATTTATTTTATTACTTTATAGTATTTAGTACTATATTATTTATTATGTTATATATTATTTATTATATAAACCACACTGAAGAGAAACAGTCTTTTTACCACACACCAATAGGCCAGTAAATCCACAGGAGCCATAAGGAAATAACACGAACCACACCAGGCTCTTTCTTTTTTTCTTCTTTAATTAAAAAGACTAGCAGTAGCAAAAACTTCTTCAGCAATGTAAAAAAGACCAAACCCTCTAGCGCCTCGGCTTCCACAGCCTTTTCAGTGTATATTTCAACAATCAAACACATACTTCTTTTATATGGACACACCCCCCAGTCTTCCAATTATACATGAATATATCTTAAAGACCCACTTTAAGAAACTTTTCCAATTACAATCCTTATTTAGACCTTTAGGACATAACGTATTATATTTTAAAATAAAAGTGGATTCTTTTTGTCTTAGTTTATACTTCAACCCCTCCGGTGCTAAAAAACCTCCCTTAACACTGTTCTAATACTGTTGCCTGCAGTCCTTCAGGGTCCCCTTTATGGTAACTACAAAAATGTTCTACTGGATTAACCAGCCTACCTTTTCTTATATCTCTTACATGTTTCTTTAAGTCTGGTTGAAAAATATTTATTGCATGGACATCTAAGCCCATATACTATACCTACACCATTACAGGTAAAGTAACCTTGTTCTTGGTACCTTTTACCATTAATCTCTGGAAAAGTTCTCACAATAAATTGACAAACCACACAGTTCCCACAAGGAAACATGCCCTTTCCTAATAAAACTTGTGAATTCATATCTAAAGGTCTCTCAAAAGTTCCATGTATCAGTAAATCCTTTATACTTCTCCCATTCCTATATGTAATTTCAACTCTAAGTCCATTGCTACTTGTTCTTCTTTTCTCAAAAATTTCCAGTAGTATTTCACTATACTTTCTAGTTCAACAGAAAAGGGAGTATATTTGGACACAAAATAAATATCTTCTTTTTTCTCCTTATTTTTACCAAAATATCTATTTTATTAATGTTATTATTATTCCCCTCACTAATCATCATTATTTTCTTTATTCCTTCATTAATTTGTTCCCCATCATATCCTCTCTTGTAAAACATGTTTATTGCCTTTTCTATTTCAATATTTCTATCCTCAACATTATTGCATATTCTTTGTACCCTCATAAATTCTCCACATGGAACTGACTTGATAGCATGTGGGGGGTGGCAACTAGTGCCAAATAATATATGATCTTGGGTTTCAAATGTTCTATAAACTTTTGTTCTAACGCCTCCCTTATTACTACCTTCCAAGGTAATATCCAGAAAATTAACCACAGTTCCTTTCTGAAAACCATCAAAACTTATATCAAACCTGTTCTTCTCAAGGCTCATTATAAATTCCTCCACCTTTTCAGAGGCATCTTTATATATAAAAATGAGATAATCTATAATGACTAACCACATTTTTTCTATAAAACTCATTACGATAGATGTATACATTTTCAAAGTAGCCCATCTTGTAATTCCTCCTGTTACTGTAAATATTATTATTATTTTCTGAGTTTACAAGTGTGCTTTGATAGATAATATTATGGAGAAGAAAATAAAAACTCATTTGCACTATTTAAATCCATGCTGAAAGTCTGAATGAACACACAAATGTAAATTAGTTCCCTGACATTATTGATGACACATCCATCATAGTCATGTTTAAATGTTTCCTAAATATAGCAACAGATAATCACCAGCTTCAGATGAGCTAAAAAGGATGTGTTGTATTCCTTGTCTCATTTTCTGAAAAAAATATATACACATTTTATTATTTTATATTATTTATTATTATATTATTTATTATATTATATATTAATTACTATTTAAAGTTATTTATTTTTAGTAGTGGCCATCTTAGCTTCTGAGGAGATATGGACAGTTCCAGATTTAATCTACTTTGAAATGCTCAGGTGTGAAGACATCAATGTCCAGTAGGCAGGAAAACAAAAGACTTTCTACTGTGTTTCTACTGTGCCCAAAAAATGAACCTTTTTCATTTACTTCTGTTGAGTTTTGTTGTAAAAGCCTTATGGGAGGAGAAAAGTATACGATGGACGTTGGAAGAGAGCATCAGTTGTCTGGCTATTAAAGGAGCTGGAAAAACCACACTGTTAGCTTGAGGTTTGAGATATCTGGATGAATCATGCCTGTCGGATGAGACAGGAAGCCTGGAATCAGATCCAGAATACAAGGTAGGTACAGTAGATGAGACCAAAGGAAGGGAAAACAAATCTGTTAAGGCCAGTAAGGTGCAATGAGGATGACTTTGTTCTTCCACCGTACAGCTTTCTGTAGGAATTTGGGAATTAGGGGAGTTGGGGATAGGGAAAGAGAAGACCTGGGGGGGAGGCCAATTGTGGAGTAGAGCATCCCTATGTGATTTTCCTGGTGGAAGGATCAGGGCAAAGAAGCTGCTGCACTTGTTTAGGGGAGATGCAAGATCACAACAAGGCTGGTCCTACTGACGAAAACTCGTATATGTCTCTTTGCTGTTGAGAGATAGCTCATGAGGTAGTAGAATGGACCTGCTCAGTTTGTCTGCTATCATGTTGGACTTCCCCAGAATGTGCGTTGCTATCAGAAAGCAGTTAAAAAAAATTGCCCATTGCCACACTCTGAGGGCTTCTCGACACAAGGGATAATATCTGGTTCATCCTTGTTTGCTGATGTACCAAACCACAGACATATTGGCTGAATGAATTGCAACAGTCTTGAAAGGGGGCGAGTCTTGTAATGCTTGCAGTGCTAAGAGCACTGCTCACATTTACACAACACTGATATGCATGTTGGCCTCTTTGGGGGACCAAGTGCCTTGGACTGTTTTCCCCTGAAAGTGCTCCCCCACCCAATATGGGAAGCGTCTGTGGTCACTATAGCCCAGGGTTGAGGAAGGATGAAAGGATGGCCTTGTAGAACCTGATCTGACTGAATCCACCACCAAAGGTATCTCGTGCATGCCTGAGTGGATCTTATTTTTGCTGACATGCATTGATAAAGAATCAACTACTGTGTTGCTAGCATCCAGTGAAGAACTCTCATATAAAATCTTGCTAGAAATACTAAAATTATGGCCACTGACACTGACCCCAAGGCTTGCAGGATCAATTGGGCTGAAATTTTGGTACTGGCAATTATTTTCCTGACCTGGAATCTGATGGCTGTACTCTTGAGACAGGAAGAGAAGCTGCCACTGATACTGTGTTGAACACCGCTCTTATGAATTCCAATGCTGAGTCGGTTGTACTTGAGACTTGTTGTAATTTATGGTTATCCCCAGACGAGAACAAGTCTGGAGTACCTGATCTCATGCTCTTATTAGTAGATGCTTGGTCGGGGCAGTAATGAGCCAGTCGTCTAAGTATGGAAATACTTGGAATCCTTGCAGTCTCAAGTGAGTTGCCACCACTGCCAAGCATCTGGTGAACAATCTGGGGCTGTGGCGAGGCCAAAGGCAGTGCTCTGAACTGATAATGACTGGCTGTCAGACAGAAGCGTAAATACTTTCTGTTCAATTTTATGGGATAGTACACATCCTAAAAGTCTACTGAGCACATTCAGTCGTCCTTGCCCATAAAGGGGCAGAATGGACTGAACCATGACATCTGAAACTTTCAGACGGTGCAGTGGTGCAGCGGTAGCTTTGTCACCTCACAGCAAGAGGTTCTCCGGTTCGATTCTTGGCTGGGGTTCCTTCTGTGTGGAGTCTGCATGTCCTCCCTGCATTCATGTGGGTTTCCTCCGGGTGCTCCGGTTTCTTCCAACGTTACAGAGACATGCATCTGGAGCATTTCTCCCCAGGCCTCCGCTGAAAATTGGCTTTGTTCCAAGTTGGACTTTCGTTAAATAAATAAATAAAAAATAAAATTGTATGTCAAACTGACATGTTCATGTTGCTGGGATCCAAAATTGTTCTCAAGTCCCCTGTTTTCTTTGGCACTAAAAAGAATCTTGAGTAAGTTCTGGACTCTATCTGGCCTGGTGGGACCTCTTGGATGACTCTTTTTTTCTAGCAGCTTTAGTATTTCTAGTGCTGCTGCTTTCTTCCCACTAGGTGGACCACTGTGAAATTTGCATACAGATGGAAGTGGGAGGGAAAAGGGAATTACATAAACACTGGAAATAATCCTCTGTACCCAAACATCATTTGCTACATCTAGCCAGGCTCTCTGGTGCAAGGATAATCGTCCCCTGATTGCCTCCAGAGGGGGACAATCAGGCCTCCTTTCAGGAGTCCTGATAGGGTTTATCAGAGAAAGAATCTCTGGAACCTTGGTTCTGCGGGCCTTCTCTGATACATGAGCATTGGGGGAACTATCCCCAAATGGATCTTGGAAAGGACCCTGGGACTTCTTGAACCACATTTTCTGACCACCTCGTTGCTTCCTAGAAAAGGATCTCTGAGGAGTCTAAAAATGTACGCCCACCGCAGAGAGGGTCTTTCCATCTTTTTCACACCTGCAGTGTGTGTCCTTTACTTTTGGGCCTAACAACGAACTGCCTTCAAAGGGTGCACTGAAGAACGATGACATGAAAGGCTCCAGAAAATCACAAAAGTGCATCCAGGCATGTCTCCTGATGGAAATGCCTGAACCCGTAGCCCCTGAGGCACCTTTAGCTGCATGCGAGATAATTCCACAGATGAATTTGAAAGAGATTGAAGGATTGTTAACTGAGAGGCCATAGAAGATTAAGCTTCAGCAATACTGGTGCCTGAAAGGGATTTTCAAAGTTCCTTAATCAAGTCCCTTTGTAGTCTTGTAAAATGTGCAAAGTAGTTCAGTGACCTAAGGGCAAAGGTCAATGAGGCATACACACACTTACTAAATGTGTCCAATGCCCTAGACTCCTTGTTAGAGGATGGACAGGGGAACTTTGCTCAGCAAGTTCCTTCTTGGTGGCCACTGCCATGACCATAGCATCTACGGGCACCCACTTACTCCAGAACTCCCTACTTACAGAGTCAGAGTCCGATCTGGTCTCTTGGGATTGGCACAACTGAATCAGGCTCCTTCCATGCCCACCTGAAGATATTGTCAATGAGCTCACAGGTGGGGAGAGTAACCCAGGGGCTAGACGGGCCAGTGCCAAAGGCTTCCAGGAATACTGATTCCTCTGGTGAAGGGTTATCGGAGGACCAACCACCTGTCTGCTTAAGGATCTCAAGGATGTCTCAGAATGAAACATCTTCAGGAGTGATCTTGGGGACCCTTCTCCTTCACCAAAATCAGTATCCTCGGTGACTGAGTACTGAGGGGAGTCATAAGCATCTCCTTTCTTTTTCCTAGGGACTTCCTGGTGGGATGCTCTGGTGAAGTATCTGAAGAGAGTGTAAAACCTGCTGGGTGGCCTGGAGACTTTGAACTGGCTGTCCATATGATGTAGAATGATGCAACTCAAGGCACAGAGACATCTGGGATCCAGATGGAAGATCCGAGGGGGTAGGATCTGTCCATCTTATCAGAGCAGAAAACACTCTCTTCACTACCTCAAAGGGGAGAAGGAAGACAATGGAGCAGAAAAGCCAGGCTTCTGGCCTATTGGTTCCTTCTGCCCCAAAGGCAATCTTCCTGAGGCAGAAGTCAGAGCCAAGCTGTCCAATGCCAAGGCTCTGAAAACTTCAGAGTCAACTCCAACTCCTCAGACCTGACAGGGGAGCTTCACTCATTGACAGCTTCAGATGTGAAGATAAAAATATCTTTGGATCCAAACCCAAATGACCCAGAAGGCTCTGATACAGGGGCTCCTACATGATCAGTCAGATCAATGAAGAAGCCACCATAGGCAGTGTGGTAGAGGAATGGGCTTCCTGATCCAAAGGGGTAGGAGCCAGGAGAACACCCATCTGTATCTGCACTGAGAGGAATCTCCTCATTATTCTGTCCACATCTTCTTTTGTCAAACTCCTGGAAGAATGACATGAGGCAAGGGAAGGTGACCTAGCATGTCTAAGAAGGGAAAATGTACTCTTGAAGGTACTGGATCTAAAGTAGGTGAGTACTTAGTCTTGAAGAGGTTGGATCCAGGGAATAATTGGTCAGATCTGTCAGAGGTCAGATCACTGCAGATGTCCGATCTGACTTGTGTTTCTTTTTAGGCAGTTCTGAAGATGATGTAGTCTATGATACAGAAGGCTTCGAAGACTTGGCAGAAGGCTCCTAAGATTTCATTGTGGGGCTTGAGCTCAAGAAATAGCTTCACTGAAAGGGTCATAACATCCCTGTACTCCTCCCTTATCAGACCCATTATCGAGTACAATGCACCCTTCACTGCCAACCACATGCAGCAGTTGAAGAGACCACAGAGGTTCCTGACCAGGAAAATCCAAGGTCTCAAACACCTATCTTATACAGACAGGCTAAAAACCCTCTCCCTCTACCTCAGTCTCATACAGACTGCTCAGAGGTGACCTGTGTCTGCACAGAAGGCCATTTCAGACCCAGCCTTGATGGAGTCGCTGCATATCCATAAAACAAACTCCACTGACGCAACACAAATGTAAGACCTTAACCTAGTCTATGACATTAATAGAACTTGTTGGTGGGATAGATTTGTGTCCCAAAGTCTCCCCCGTTGGTGGAATAGACTCCCTCTCCATGTCAGGCATGTCCATGTCAGGCAGAGTACCTCTCTAGCCTTCTTTAAGAGGAACCTGGATGACTGGATGGGAAACAGAAAATATACTCTTGGGATCCCACCTGTGTCCCTGCTGGACAGGGGAAAGAGGTGCTGACTTTGTGGGAACATGGTCGAAATTCTTGGCTAGGGTTATAAGGGCCTCTGGGCGAATAGCCTAGTATCATCCTATGAACCTATGAAGAAGGAAGCAAAGCTTTCAAAATTAATTTGTCCTTCCTGTCCACAATTGCTTAAAATTCTTACAAATGCAGCAATCAATCTGGAGGTGGTCTGGGCCAAACAATATACATATAAGGTATGGGTATCAGATGAGGACAATTTATGCCCACAATTCTCTCATTTTCTGAAACCCCAAGGGCTTTTATTAGACATATTGTAAGAATAATAGAAATGAACAAGTAAGAAAGTTCTTTTTTCTTTTTATAGAGAAGAACAGAAGGAAGGAAAAATACCAACCATGGTATTGAGAAATACACAAAAGTGTAATAAGATGAAGCTATAGAAAAAGGAGTCCATCAGTTACCAACTATGGTACATAACTACACAAAGTAAAATGGGAAGGGAGAAAGATTAATAGATTCATTAAAAGAGAATAAAGTACAAACACATCTTAATTTGAAGAAATAACTCGAGCACTCAGGCTGACCACGTCAATTCGCGAAAGCGGCAACCGAGATCTGGGGTATGTTAGGGGTTAGTGTGTTATGGGTAAGGGAGGGACTCAAGAGCTTTTTGGTAGCCATGGACTATATTAACAGCCGAATCGGATCCCAACAGTTGAGGACAGAATAAAAACTGACAATATCAAGTCAAATATTCCTAAACTCAGACATGCCAAAAAAAAGTACTCTTTGCAAATCCTATATCTCAAATTTCCAGCACACTAAAAAAATGAAATTTTTTACCAGACGGCCCACCTGAATGTGAAAAAATGGCTTGGTCTCCATACCTGCTTCAAATTTAATAACTACATATAGCTGTGCTGCCAAATCAAGAGCTTTGTGTCCAGGGCATTACCACAGTTCTGCTTGTCTTAATTACAGACTTAAAAAACATATTCAGTTATGTCACGTCATTTGTGCCATATTGTAATAGCATGTCCAACACACAATAATAAGCAATTTATTAGTTGAGTAACTGACCTTAATAAATATATCTTATAGAATTAAAAAGACATAAAGGGAGGCATATTTGTAGTGGAAATGTGCTTTTAAATCCCATCATTACTTAATAAGCAATTTTATAATACATTTGAGTGATCAGAGTTGCATGTCCCGAGACACAGGCTAAGTTGAAACAGTTAGTTTATCAAATATTGTATTGTATGCTCATTACTGCTTACAGTTTTATAACCTCAGACTTAATTCTTTGTAACTGTTGCAGTCATTTTATTTTTATGTCTCATAGCAGAAAGGCTACAAAGCCTCTACTTGAATTTGTGACAGTACAAATTCTAAGACCGATGACTATAAGACCTAGAAAAAATAACGTGCAGCGACACCTGATGTTTTAATGTAGCTACTCTAGAATCACCAAATGCATCTTTTATATAAGGCTATTTGTTTAGGATCACCTATAAGTAATGTCCATTTGTGATTTTCACAGTACAGAGGAAATGAGAGCTTCCTGATTTCTTTACTAACTCTATATGCTTACATATGTTCCTTGTGACTTATCTTAAATGAAAATTCAGTGTTTTTGCAAGGCCAAATGTGTCATCATATCCTGTTTTACTAAACATGTACTTCTAGAATGTTTCACATATCTATTAGTTTAGAAAAAACTTATCTAAGACAAACTTTTCAAAATAGTAAGATTCCAGCACAGATGAAAGTGCAGGGGTTCAGTCACCAAGGACAGATATAAGGACCTAAATACCAAGTAGATGCTTGCCCTGACCAAGGCACTCAACTGTCTGAACCATATTTGGTTTCCAGGACCTCTTTAAGAAGTTACAGAAAATATCCCAGTCATGTGATATATCAACAAGCAAGAGGAAACCAGGTGGTACGTCCTTGGCAGACCAGCCATGTTAGCTTGGGCTATAGCTTCACAGCACAATCTCACTCTACAGGCATCCTACGTTCCATCAGAGCAGAACTGTTTGGCAGAGAAGCTGGGTAGGACCAGGGCAGACCTTTACAAATGGAAAGGCTGGGAGGGAGGCCTAATGGTTAAGGTGTTTGCCTTACAAACACAAGGTGCAGGGTTGGAGTCTCACAAGGGATAATTGGCTAGGCTTAAAATGGCTTGCAAGGATAGTTAGTCTAGTACTAATTTATGACCCTATGAAACTAGATCAGGGAGTCTTCCAAGATTTGATCATCTATCTATGGGGATTTCCTCTAGTAGACCTCTTTGCCTCCTTGTAAGACTCTGTTCCAAGATTTCATGCAAGAAAGCCTGGAAGACAGATGCTTTTCCTTGGACAGGAATGCTCCTGTATGCTTTCCCACCCTTTCCACTAACATCCAAGGTACTTTTGATGATTTTGAAGGACTCCCAAAAGATCAATGTGGTGACTCCAAAGGTGATGCCAAAATTGATAGATATGGATCAACGTGGTTTTGTGGAGAGGAGGCAAACATTTGACAATATTGATAGAACAATAATGATCCACAGGGAAGCAGAATGTAATACCAATGCTGTTGGTGGATCTTGATACACAGGAAGCATTCGATAGACTAAGCTGTAATTTTATGAATAGGGAAATGGAAGCATTTGCATTCCCTCACAAATTTCAAAGGTCGATTAGGAGACTCTATGAGGTTATCAGAGGCAAAAATTGAAGTGTGTGCAGTTCCTCTCTGATAAGTTTTGTTTGAGCAGAGGAACCAGGCATGGGGGGTGTCCTATTTCCCCCTTTGTTATTTGCATTAAATTTAGAACCATTAGCAAAGAAAAATAAGGGACTCGGAAATTCAAGGATACAACTGGGTATTGTAGTCAAAAAAGTTGGCTTTATTTGCAGACGATATTATTTTATACCTGATAAAATCAGAAAAGGACATTTCAGTGTTCTGGAACATTCTGAGATAGTTTCAAATCTTTTTTGGAATACAAAATGAATGAAGATAAAACAAAGGCAAACTGTATACCCACACACAAGTTGGTTCAGCATTACCCATATTTATGGGGGGCATGATCAAATGAAGTACTTAGGAGTGTGGATTTAAAAAGGATTCTGTTATGGTAGCTAAAGATATGTGGGATGAAACTAAACAAAAGATTTGCAGCCAAGGAGTCACCAATAAGTGTCTGGTCACCTCAGGAATGGTGTATGTAGTAAACGAAAACCAGCAATCGCTTCCACGAATTAAATAAATTTATTGTGCAACAGAAAAAAATAAAATCCGTAAACACAGAATGGTTGTTATACAACAGAATAAATAAAAAAATACAAAAAAATATATATAAATGAAATCCTTAAGAACAGAATGGTTAAGCGCTTTCACCCATCTGTGTGGGCTTCTTCAGAACACTGTGTTAGTAACAAAGACGCCTTAAATAACTTATTTGGTGCCAAAAACAGTTCAAACATTTAAAGCAATAAATGCACTAAAATGTTACCATCGTACAATGGTGCTAGAATACTGTATCCCCCCCCCCCATCAAATGACAACTTAGTCATTCACTATAACATAATATATAATATTCGAAACTAGGCTAGGCACTTTATAACATATTGATGAAATGATTAAATCATCTTGCCTTGTTAGTGCCTAAACGATATGTTAAAATTCCAGTCGCTGTACTATCTAAACCCAACATGTAAAAATTACCTGGCGATCAACTAAATTCCATATTATTAAACCTATGTTAAATACATATTACTGTGAATCTATTGATATATTAACCCCAACCCTTAGATTAAAAAACAAATGAATAAATCATTTGTGAATGGAACTTTCTGTTCACTTATGCTTGTGGAGAGGTGAAGCCTATGTCACTGTCCTATACATAACACATAGGACAATCATATGTACAATTAAAAGTTGATACGACAACTCTATGAAATCTTGATGATAGTGACATCCCAAATAGATAAATTTTAAAGTAAAAATATCGACTGCGAAGATACCAATAAAGTACTGAACAAGGTGCAAGTATATGTCCATAGTACTTTATGTAGTTACAAACTAGTTTGGTTTTAATAGGACAAAGTGAAACTGGTTAAAATGTATCTATTGTTAGCAGCGAATGTACATAATATTTTTAAAAAAAATATATATGTGTTTAAAAACTAAGACATTAATAACTGAATAATCAATTTAAACAAAAAATAACAAACAACAAACAACAACAAAACTAATGAATTTGATATAAAAAATTGAAAGATATATTTTATATAATAATTTATAAAATAATTTATTTCATTCATGGAAGCGATTGCTGGTTTTCGTTTTCTACATACACCATTCCTGAGGTGACCGGACACTTATTGGTGACTCCTTGGCTGCAAAGGTTTTCAGTATTTTTCCAGAGGTTATTCACTAAACAAAAGATAATACAAAAACTAAGAAACTGGAAGCTCTGTTTTATGAATATGGATAACAAGATACAAGCAATGAAAATGTTTTTAGTCCCTTTAGTTTTATAAACTGGTTAGGCATATTTTTATCAACCAAAGGAGAAGTTGTGGATAGCAATTAATAAGGAGTTGAATGATTTTTTTCTGGGAGGGGAAGAGGGCAAGAGTCAAATGGGATAAGATGATCATTCCAATGGAATCAGGTGGTTTGGGATTACCTGATTTGAAAGGGTATTTCAGAGCTATACAGTTAAGGCTCCTATACATAGCATAAGTAGAAAGCTATAATTCATAGCAGAAAGGGATGCTCATGAAACAGAAGAAGCTCAGGAAACAAGGAGAGACTGGGAATTTGGTTGCAGATCCTTAAGGAGACTAACAACCATACAGAATATTGCAATCAAAATGTAGGAGAAAGTATTCTAAGAACTAAGACAGCACGAGAATGGAGAAAAGAAATTCTGCCTATTGAGATGACTGGAGTTAGGGGTACAGAGAATAGGCAAGAGGGGGCTGGAATTTACTAAAAAAAATGGCAAAAGAACCAAGGTACTGGAAGCAAATAATTAGACGTGGAAAGATAACAGAATAGGAAGAGGCCAAGAATTCATTTGGACGGCAGGCTAGAGACTGCCTTCCCTATCAAGAATTGATATCAGAGTACTGACAAAGAGAAAGAAATAAGGGGATTCAAAGTGAAAGACCAGCACTGGTAGTTTTTAGTAGAATCTAGAACAGAAGCTGCTGTTAAAAAAGAGATAATTATTAGGGCATATAAAATATTGTATGATAACTATAGGAATCAATCAGAGGATGTTAGAAAGGATTGGGAAGAGAGACTGGGTAAGCAATTCACAAAGAAACAATTGGGAGATATATGTATGGTTCACAAATATGCAATAAAGTCTAGAAGATTTAGGATCCTTGCTTAGAAGCATTTCCATAGGCATTTTTATACCCCAAGCAGACTCCAAACATATTTTCCTCAAGTAGATTGCAAATGTTGGAGGTGTGATGGGGAAGAAAGAGATAATTAAGAACATATATTCTGGAAGTGTAATGAGTTGGCAGACTTTAAAATTTATCTGCAGACTACTCTATAAGAAATACTGGGTGCGCAAATTGGTGTAACTAAGGAAATTATTTTTTGAGCTGTGATGTAGAATCAGAACTACCTAGACATAGTAAGGCCTTGCTGAGTTTAATTCTGGTGGTTGCCAAAAAACAATCACTAGAAAATGCAAATCAAAGTCTAAATCAGCTGTATTAGAAGTAGTGAATATAGCAACAGAGATAAAACAACTGAAAGTGGAATCTTTGGAAAAAGGCAGGGGCAAATTACATAGAAAAAATGGAAATTGTGGGAACAATACATGCAAAATAATGTTTTGGAGGTGAAATGAGATTTAAGTGAAAGCAGGAGCTGAATGACCTATGTAATGTTTAACTGACAATGACCAGACAGATTATAAGTGATGTATAATGTTTGCAACTGAAAAAATGATAATATGATTTGCTTTCATTTATACAAGTGTATGACTGCCTATGTCATAAGTGAGAATTTAATAAAGATGCTTCTTGTTAAAAAAAAAATCATTGTGGTGACTCCCTTCTGGCCCAGGCAACTGTTCCTCACCTTTCTTTTGAAAATGTCTGGAGGAAATTACCACAAGCTTCCTTACAGGCTAGAGCTACTCAGAAAACAACAGAACCGTTTGGTAGACCCCAACATCAATTATTTACAGTTGACTGCCTGGATGATAGGGTCATATTCTTTTTAGGGACCTATATACTGAGGAAGTGCATCAGGTACTAAAGGAGGCAAGAAAGCCTGCTATAGAAAGGCATATATTAACAAGTGGGGAAAGGTTTTCTAGTTGGTGCCAGCAACATAACCAGCATCCATTCAGGGTAGTTCTTCTCTGGTTTTATAATATTTGTTTGCGTTACTATCCTGTGGTATTTCTTATTCCTCTATTAAGGTTCAGTTATCAGCCATTTCAGCATGTCTACCCATGGACCCTCCTCTTTCAATGCAGTCTCATGTCAAAATGTTCTTTAAAGTTTTTGCGTAAGAGGCCTCCAAGAAAACCAGTGGTCCCTCCTTGGGATCTTAATTTTGTGTTAGAGAAGCTAACACTTGCTCCGTTTGAACCAACTAATCTGGCTGATTTGAGGTTCTTAACAGGGAAAGCAGTTTTACTGACATCTACAAGTTTTACTGACATCTACTGGAGCTGCAATCTCATATGGCGAGTCAACCATATCTCATTTTCCACAGGGACATGTTTTCTTTGAGAACTAATCTTTTTTTTATCCCTAAAGTGGTACTCAAGTTTACTTTAAGCCAAACTATCCAACTCCCAGTTTTCTTTCCTGACCTAAAAATGAAGAAGAAAAAATACTCCATTATCTTGGATGTCCATACACAACTCAAGTGCTTTCCTGACAGAACTAATTCTTTCGGATCTTTGTATCAATTTTTAATTTCTTATGAAATTAAGAAGAAAGGGCAACCTGTGTTAAAACAGACTACTCCTAAATGGTTGTCTAAGGCTACTACTGTTTGTTATACTCACCATAACAAAACTATTTCAAGTTTGGTCAAGGACCACTCTACCACAACCTTGGCCTCAACTACTGCTTTTTGGAAATGCTTGGCTTCTAGAAGTATTCTAGAAGTTTCTACTTGGCCCTCTGTACATACTTTTACAAAACACTGTAAGCTTGACTCCTTCTCTAGGTCCAGGTTAAGCTTTGACAGGACCATTCTGCAGGGGCTCCTGGACTCTTCTCTTTCCACCTCCCGAGTGATCAATTTGATAAACATTGTACAATTATGAAAGATGAACTTACCATAGCAGCAGATGTCCAAATGATCACAGCTAGAGTAGCTGCTCCCTCCATCCACCACCTTGCTTGTGTGTTTTTTATGCTAGGGTGTGGACAGTTATTTTTTTTTGTTGTTCCTAGCTCTGTCCTTTCAGTGCTCAGTCTCCTTCCCTCTCTGCTGGCAGGAAACTCTGAAGGGCTATGTCCCCAAACTTATCTTTTGGTCAGCTCAGCTCAAGATGCTTGACAGTTTGGACATATGGAAGGTGCCCTGAAGCGTTGAAAGCTGGCAAGATACAACCCATATATCTAAGGCTACTGCAGTAGTGATCAAACATGCAGTTTTATGGTAAATTCAACTTGCACAACAGTACTCTCTTTAGAAAAGGGAAGGAGGAAATTACATATAAATAAATGGAAATTGTGGTAACAACAGATGCAAAAAAATGTTCATCAGGAGGAGAAGTAAGGTTTAGTGGAAGGCAGGAATTCAGATAGATAATGTAATGCTGGACTGATGATAACTATAAAGAAAGGATATGCGATGAATGTCAGCAGGCACACAGCTAGAAAAAGAATTTTAAAAATTACCTGAAACTTTATACGCATTATTAATCAGTGAGCAATATAAATAACAGGGTGCAAAATTGCAGCAAACATCCATCGTAATATTAACAATTCCCTTCCAGTTTATATTATTGTACATATGTCTTTATTTGTCTCAAAAGCAGCAATACAGCAGAAGAGAAAGACTATACAGTATGAAATCAATCTACAACAATTTTATGGTAATACGGCTGGTAACAGTGTGACAGGAAAGTTCCTGCAAATCAGTCTATATTTATACAATATATTTTTTCAATACTAGCTATTAATACAGAATCAATAATAGGTATTAAGCTAATTTCCACATTAAATTGCTGTATTTCAGCTTTAAAGAATCATGAAGAAAAATTGCTTTACAATGTATAAAGGCAAATGGTTACCAACTGCAACCAATGCCTTGAGTCTCCAATGTATAATATATTCCAAACAGCATTAAATACAGTATGCTACTTCATTGTCCCCTATGATATGAAAACTTAAAATCCTAGGTCATGTACTATATGGTTTATAAAGACTTAAGTATTAATGAGCTAGCTACAGGAAAGTGGGTTCCTATTACCAGATCGAAAGACCGTAATCGCGAATACGAAAAGAGCGACACGGATTGTGCGAAAGACAGAAACACCGAACGTACAAAATAGCAAAAATTGAAATGTCGAAGTGTAATGGTTGGCCCGTCCGCGGTATAGCTCCGTAAGGTACGTGTGCGATAGATAGGACTTTAGGTTTAGTATGTGGGTTAAGGTAAGTGAATAGATAGGTAATGTATGTAAGATTTAGTGTAGTGTTAGAAGTAGGGATTTATTTAACTCTATGTATGTGCATTATTTATTTTTTTTGGGTGTATGTCTGTAGGGAAAGTGTGCGGTAGTTATGGACCTTAGGGTTAGGGAGGGGTTAAGGATAGTGCATAGATAGTTGTGTATGTGGGGTTTAGTGTAGTGTTGGAAGTAGGGTTTTGTTAAATGTATATATGTGCATTATTTATTTTTTTGGGTGTATGTCTGTAGGGGACGTGTGCGGTAGTTATGGACCTTAGGGTTAGGGAGGGGTTAAGGATAGTGCATAGATAGTTGTGTATGTGGGGTTTAGTGTAGTGTTGGAAGTAGGGTTTTGTTAAATGTATATATGTGTATTATTTATTTTTTTGGGTGTATGTCTGTAGGGGACGTGTGCAGTAGTTACGGACCTTAGGGTTAGGGAGGGATTAAGGATAGTGCATAGTTAGTTGTGTATGTGGGGTTTAGTGTAGGATTAGAAGTAGGGTTTTGGTGCTTTACTTTAGGTTAGCGGTTGGGTTTAGTTAGTGTATGTATGTGGTTTATTTATTTTGTTTGGGTAGGTAGTATGTAGTGGGTGGTGGGGTTGGCTGACTATGACAGTTCGTTATTTTAATTTTCACTGTTTAGTGCGTTCGGGATTTTCGTGGTTCGTGTTATAGGTGTCGACGTTTAGGTATTCACGTAAAGGGTTTTTCGATTTGGTAATATAGACCCAGGAAATCAAATGTCACATAATACACTTGCTTTTACAGTGTTCAGTCTAAGTAACGACCTGTAGGTTATCTACACCCACAGTACCTCTAATTTTTTTATACACCATATGGTGTTAGAAGTGAAGAAATGCATTTGCACTCAAAACATATATTTGTAGAGGTCAGGAAATATATTTGCTTTAAGCATGTTATATGTCTTGAAGTAATGAAGTATAATTTGCTACAGGAAAAAAATATCTGAATTGCAAGCACCAGGAATTCTCTATCTAGAAGGCATTTTAATAAAAAAATGGAATTTCTGGATCCAGATAGCTGACTATTTCTCCAACAAAACTGGATTAGCTGAGAAATCTGAAAACAGGTGGCACACAAAAATCAGAAGGACATCTCAAAGACAGATTTTGGGAAAAGAGGGTCTGGCTTGATAGTTGGCCTCCTGATCTTTTACCTTCTCCTTTCTAACCAGCACTGATCTAAGAACATGCACCAGACCCTCCTGTCAGTCATATAATATTTACCATTAACAGTTTTCCTCTTCCTGAATGTGATACAAGGCTGAGATTCGTCACATCTTCTCTTGGGGGCAGCTGGACTAAAGCGCTCACACTTGTGACAGTTCTTAATGTCATGTGCCTGTCCTAGGCAGTACAAACAGTGATGACACTAGTCACGATTTCGAATATGACAAAACAAGGGACTATTCACAAGACTTCTACAGTTTAGACACTGGTTACAAACACTTTCCAGTGACAAATTAGAAATAAAACTGAAATCTCATGAGCAGAAGATAAGAGCTAGGAAAAACAGGGGTTGAGCATGTCACATATTCCAGGCATGGAATCATGATGTGAGGCAGCAGGAGATCCTCCAACCAACACCCAACCCACCACATGCGGAAACTAGGGATATTTCAGAACTTTAATGACTTGGACACAATACAAAACCAATTTCCATTGGTTACGAACTGCAGAGACCTTTGAAATCGGATCAGTAAAACTTCCAAAAACTTAGAAGATACTCAGGTAAAACCTCAGACTCCTTCTGAAGAACTGTACCTTAGAAGAGACAGAAGGGAAGATGTGGAAAAGGACATGCCCCTTTTATTTATAAATGCTCCTTTATCAATCATTACAACTACAGACAGTCAAAGGAAGAAGACAGCTCTGAAGATGAAAGCTGATATTCCAGTGCTAGAAGGCAAGAAGAGGGCAGCAAGATTAAGACATTCTTCAAAAAATACCATACTGTGCATCTTGCAATATGCAGAGACGAAACAGAAATGTATTTAGTTTCTGACTGTGATCCTGAGGTCTTCATCTTGAACAGCATCATAATTTATAAACCTCCATTACAACAGTAATCTTTTATGGCTACATTATACTCAGGAATATAGAAAAAACAGTTGTGTAAAATCTTAACGTAACAGTAGATGTCCTTCTCTTCATTGTTGCGGTACTCTTAACTGTGGGGATTCTCCTGCCAAGGATAGCACAATGTTTGGCCAGTATACCAAAACTTTTATATCTTGTATGCTTCATACATCACACGTATGCTTCCCGTACTGGACATAGGGCATAAAAGTAATGTACAGATGCAGTTACCCAGAACTGAATTCCCCCTGAAGAGGAAAGTCTCCATGGGACAATGGAAGCTATGCACTTCCAAGTGTAGAAAATGCAGAAGAAAAAGGGGGAAACTTGGCCAGGATGGTAATCAAATCAAAGCCCACAAGAAAAAGGGGGATGGAGGGAAGGACTGAATACTACAACAATGAAGAGAGGGACATCTACTGTTATGATAAGATTTTATACAGCTGTACTATGCCTTTCTATATCACTGCTGAAGTATTTTTAACCATAGGGAGGGTACAAAACCTCAAGAAAAAAGGTGGAAGGCTGGGAACAGCCCTCAACAAACCCATTCAGGATAGTCCTAGCAAAATCTGTTCTGGCTCTAGAAACCATATCCAGTTTATAATGCCTAGTAAAGGTATGCACTGAAGACCAAGTAGCAACTTCAAGGATGGAATTGGTGTCCAAACCATTGAAAATACCAGAAGAGGCAACAGTCCTAGTAGAATGAGCTCTACACCTAAAGTAGGCAGACATTTGCCATGAAAAGAATAACAAAACAAAATGGCTTTAGATAGCCAGAAAGAGACAGTTTGCTTGGGAACAGCTAAACCCAAAGTCCTGGGATGAAAAGAAACAAAAAAACTGGTTAGACTTATGAATGGTCTTAGTTTTATTCAAATAATACCCGAGCTGTCTATGCAAATCCAAGATATGCAGGACCCACTCACTAGCAGACTGCAGAGAAGGAAAAAAATGAAGGGAGTTGCACTGCATGACTTAAGGAGAGCTCATTAACAACCTTGGGCATAAAAGAAGGATTAGTACAAAGAGACACCCTGTCTCCATGAAAAAAAACCCAAAAAAGGAGGAATGGCCATAAGGGCCTCAAGCTCAGAAACCCTCCAAACAGAAGTAACAGCAATTAACATGACAGTCTTTCAGGTACAGTACTGCAGAGAAACTGAAACTGCAGGCTCAAAAGGAGCCTGAGTCAATTTTTCCAAAACAAAATTAAAGTCTCAAGGAGGAGGAATAGGCTTTCTTGGGACCCTAAGATTAGGGAAATCTTTAAGAAATTGTTTGACCTCAAAATGAGAAGTCAAAACAGGGTTCAAGAGCAGACAGGTAGAAACAGCTGACAAATGGGCCTTTTCAGAATAAACTAAACCAGACTGAAGCAACTCGCAGAAATAGGAGAGAACCAATGGGACCCCCCATTGAAAAAGGGTCCTTGCAACAAGCATGGCACCAGACAAAATCTTTTCCAGCTGGACATACAAGACTTTCTGGTTGTGGCTTTTCTTGCCTACTGTAAAACCCTGAGCACGTCCTCAGAAAAAAGTGCCTAAAAGAAATCAACACCCTAATCACTCACAGTATCAGTTCAAGACTGAACAAGTGAGAATGGGATGAGTGCCCCCTTGTCCTGTGTGAGGAGATCCAACTGATGAGGTAACTTGCAATGACTGCTCCTGGCCAAATGCATTAAGAGGGGGAATTATTGCTGTCTTGGCCAAAAGGGACTTGGCCAAAAGGGAGTCACTAGCAAGATTTCTGAGGAGTCCAAATGAATCCTCTCCAGGACTCTTGAAAGTAGAAGAAAAGGATGGAAAGCATAGACAAAATGTGTGGCACTGTAATGCAGTAATCTGTGGTAATGATGAATGTATTTCTATATGTATTCAATATGTAAAATTTCTATTTTCTGTTGGAGCTTTTCTCCTCGGGCCTCCGCTGAAAATGGGCATTTGTAGCCCAGTTGGACAAACCCGGTCTACAAATATAAAATAAATAAAAAGAAAAGGAAAAGAAAGGGTGTCAGTCTCCATGCCAGATGGCTTGCCACTCTGGAACAGAAAAGAGGGAGATAGCTGTTCGGAAGGATGGCAAAAAGATCGACCTGAGGAATACCTTTCCGATGGCCTATGTCCGGAAACACATCTCTGTGAAGCATCCATTCATGAGCCTGTGTTTTGGACCTGCTCAAGGAGTCTGCCACTAGACTGCACTCTGAATAAAACTGCCTGAAGAATTAGCCGATAAATGACAGCCATATCCCAAGCCTGAAGAGCCAGCCTGCAAAGAAGGTAAGACTTTGTGCTCCTCTCTTTGCTGACATACCACATCACTATGATGCTGTCTGTGTAAACCTTCAGTGAGTTTCGACAGAACATGGGGTGAAAAGCCTGAAGGGCCAGTATCAGAACTCTCATCTCTTTAATGTTGATATAGTGGAACATCTGATGGAGGGGACAGAGACCTTGGACTTTTAGATAACCACAGGAAGCCCCCCACCCCATGTCTGAGGCATCTATGAACAGTTCTTGAGAAGAAACCAGAGACTGAAAGGGCAGGCCTGGACTGAGGGCATGTTACTGAATTCACCACTCGAACTCCCTTGAGGCAAAAAAGGAGAGGCCTTCGAGTCTGCAAAGGCAATCACAGGAGCTAGGCATTTTGTGAATACCCTTGGGGCAGTAGACAGGCCAAACTGTAAAGCAGGAAATTGAAAATGAGAGGAAGAAACAGAGAAGTGTAAAAACTTCCTGAAAAGAGGGTGAACAGGAATACAAGGATAAGCATCCTTCAGATCCAAAGACACCAGAAAAACCTGGGGTGGCAATAGAGGAAAGAGGGTTTGAAGAGAAAGTGTCCGAAAAGGAGGAAGCTTGACAAAGGTGCTGAGCAAAGAGAGATCTAGAATAGGTGTCTAAGTGCCCCTCTTTTGAGGAGCCAGGAACATTCTGGAATAAAAACCCTTTCCCACTTGGGAAGGAGGAACCAGCTGAATAGTTCCCTGCTCCACCAGGGACCCAAGAACCTCCGAGAAAAGAGGAAGCTGCTTTAGGGTTGGTTGAGGAATCCCTGAAAAGGGAGGGGGAGGCTTCCACACCATGAAGTAACCCGAACAGATGACAGACAGAACCCAGGAATCTGAAGTGATGTTGCCAGTTTGGAAAACAGAGGGAGAGCCAAAGGGACGAAGGAACCTGGTCAAGGGTTAGGGGGTGCAAAATGTCAAACAGAAGCAAGCTTGTCAGAAAAAGAAGGCTTCTGAATCACAGAAGCTCGGGAAGACTTTGCAGGAGGAGATTGCCTATCATCCTTACTGCCTTTAGTGGCCTGATGAGACTGACGGTAAACAAAATAAGACCTAGTAGGACAGTTCCTCTGGAACTTGGGGATAGGGGATACAAATATATGTTCAAGGTCCTGCAAAGCTTTACCTTTTTCTTGAAGGAACTTAAACTTATTAGCAGCAGCAGTCCCAAAGACATTTTCGTCACCCAAGGGAGCATCCAGCAACATAGCCTTAATGTCTTCAGGTAATGACTGCAGATGAAGCCAAGAGTAACACCTCATGACAGACCCAAAAGCCAGTAGCTCTAGAAGAGGCATCGGCACATCACAGCTGCACTTAATAGATTGGCCAGCCACCTGAGAGGTAGAATCCAAAATAGAGTGAAGGCTTCTCTTCAGAATCAGGGATGTCAGACATAACTTGTCAAGTTTGACCAATCAAGGCCAGATCACATCTGGTTATGTGAGTCTGGTAATTGATAGCCCTAAAGGCCAAAGTAGAAACAGTACAGACATTCTTTGTAATTCTCTCCATGGCTCTACTATCCTTATCTGAAGGCATAAGATTGGAAGAGGGCAAATTCTTAGAAGGCTTTTTCAGAGGAGACTGACACCACAGCAGGATCAGCAGGACACAATTAGGAATTGACAATCCACATAAACTTCATAGAACCTGTCAGGTTTCGTTGGAAAGGGGTGAAGAGAATCAAGAGTCTTAGAGGCAGTTATAAAGGTGTCCAACAATACAGATAACACATGAGGTACTGTGGAAGGTTTAGGAGCGTCTACCTGAAGCAAATCATAATACCTCTTCTGGATATCAGACATCTGAGAAGAATCCCACTTAAAGTATTCCATCATTCTGGCTACTGTGTCCCAAAAAAACAACTCAAAAGGAAACTCAGGGGTAATGGACACCTCTTCATCAGACCATAAGCCAAAGGAGAAGGCATCTGGGAAGAGTAAGACAAGGACCTTCATCAGGCTCAAGGAATCAGGTTCCCTAGGCCTTTTGGAAGCAGTTGAAGTCCAAAGGGGGTAGGCAAAAAAAGTGTGGGGAGGTTTTAGGGCCGTTAAGGAATTAAACTGGCCCTGAGTAAACACTTATCATTCCCTTTGAGGGTCCTTGGGTCATACAAAATAACATTTAGCCTTCTATCTTTTCTTGGTAGGGACATCAGCAGTCCTAACAAACCCTGGAGGTCCTGAACCCTGATGGGATTTAATAAACGTACATGGAGCCTCTTCCCTTACCAGAATCTGCAGAATCCCTCTAGGGTCCTCCAAAATAATCAACCACAGTTCCTCCTCGACATCCAGAACAGATGCCTGCAAAGCCTCAGAGGGCATGCAAAAAGAAGGGTCCATGCAGGCCTCTGATGGGTTCATGCCGGAGGAATCTGAAGTCGACACCAGATGGCCTACAGACTTATCACCTGCTTCTAGAGAAGTCAGGTGGACCGTGGACAGCTAGGAAATCAGGGTGAGATTTCTTGGCCTTCTTACTTAATGGGAGTAACTCCAGTTAATCAATTCTGCCCTGCCACCCTGGGCTAGCTGTTTAAGCCTCTGGTTCTCGAGATAGACAGCTAGGGAAGACAATCGCCTTCTAACAGCCTTAGGCACAAATGTCTAACAAATACTACAGGAGGTATAGTCATGGGAAGCACCCAAACTACAGACACTGATCGCGACTATCCTTATGTAGAATCTGCCTCCCACGGTGACATTTTCCCTTGTTGGATGACATGAACTCCAGTTAACCAAAGGAAAACAAGACCAAATGTAAAAAGAAAAAAAGACTCCAATGGGGCACTTATCTGATGGCTAGGAATTCAGCACAGCAATGGGCGTTCAGACCAATGAGAAATAATGGTGTTCTGACTGGCAGGAAAGAAGTTGTGGGAAACTGCATTCGTATACCACCTTTATGCCCTATGTTCTGTGCTGACAGCATACATGTGAAGTACAGTGCATACAAGATCTAAAGGCTTGGTATACTGGACAGATGTTGGGCTATCCTTGGCAGGAGATCCCCATGGTTAAGAATATTGCAACAGTGATATAGAAGGACATCCAGAGATACTACAGCCTATTATTGCAGGGAACTATACTCTTTATAAACTCTTTAATGTCATGTACATACTGCATGAATGACAGGAATACTGACAGAAATCACAACTGTTCAGAAGGTAGGAGAGTAGATATTATCTGAAACATTATGAAGGAGCATTGATTTACCATATATTGTATGCAGCATCTAAATATCACAGTTGTCACAACATCAGCAATTCAAAAACTGAATAACAGAAATAAAAACATAGCTAGTAGAAAAATATGATGCCTGATTTTTAGTGAAAAGACATGCCTATTAAGTGGGGAGTATGAAATACAAGGATAATAAATTACCTAAATAATTTTCTGATTTAGTTATTTATGAGTTTTGTAAGTTTTTTGCCTTACCTCTTTGACAACAATGTATGCTTTAGCAACACCTTCCCGAAGGTCAACAGGCTGATGAGCTAGTCTGTTAAGAGAGTAACGCTTGACTTGTTTTGAGTCAAGACCATTAGGACCTGGTGAAACCATGTCATAGGCTGTTTCTGCTGCTGCCTGCAAAAGAATATGTCAGTTTACTGCCTCTTCTATATTGGCTACATTGGACTAAAATTACTATGTTTAAAATTTTCAGTTAAAAAAGAATGAGTCATACAAAAAGACTTGGTGCTCAAGTACTATGTTTTAGACCATAATACCATTTTATACTGAAAATGAAGGCATAAATAGTAAAGAAACATTCCTTATGCATACAGTTAATGTTAGTCACCAGATAGTAATGTCTCTTAAATATACAGGTATCTGCTCCCAGCAGTATGACTATAGCAGTTAAACTTGCTTACAATGACCATCTCGAAACTTGGGAGCAATGCCTATAGCAAAACTTGAGAATGCAAGACAGCGACAAAATAATCTAATGCCAGTCTTTCCTGAAGACTACTTAAAGTAGCTAACACCAATGAGGGATGCAAAAGTTTCCCAAAACTACACATGTGAGCTCACCTGAATTCAAAAGTATGATATGTTCCACTGGAAAGAAAGGGATGTCATACGACTCTGAGAAATAAATATGTAAATTAAAAGATATTACTATTAGGTGGGAACATATCGCTGATACTGCATGTGCACTTCTGAGCATAGCATCATTTTAGCAATATAAGTGGGAGATTGGTACAGCACTTAGCATGGCTGCCTCACAGTGTTTAGTTTTCCAGTTCCACTCCCAGCTGGGATGCCTCCTGGGCTGAGTCTGCATGTCTTCCCCTCTGTGCAGAATTTTGTTTCGTCATTCTAGTTTCCTCTCAAATCCAAAACAAGTACTGACAAATGAGATGGTGATCCTTAAACGTGTTTGTGTGTGTGTGTGTGTGTGTGTGTGTGTGTGTGTGTGTGTGTGTGTGTGTGTGTGTCATTCCATGCCTCATGTCTGCTGCCTGCCAGGACAGTCTAGCTTTCCATAACCTTAAATTAAATTAAAAAAAAATCAGGTATAAGAAAGCAAATGAATGTTGCTTGTATTATAACAGCTGGTCAGAGATGTTAACTAGGAAATTGGTTTCAGAGGAATTTGGTGATAACTTGGAATATAAACTCACCTAAAGAAGAATCATCCCAAAAGTGTACAACTCAACAAAAGGCCAACTGCCAGCTATGTAAACTATAACAGCCTAGTCTACATGACAATACAAAAGGGAATGATTGCATTAGGCAAAATCTTAACAGAATTTCAAGTAAAGCAATGCACATGAATACAGAACTATTTGAAAGCATCTATCTGATTACTCAAATTACCAAATGAAACTAATTAATAAGCCAACTAATCAATACTTTTCTCACAAATGTCCTCAGTTTTATTCATATTAAACTTAAAAAGGGTTTTAAATAAGCTATGAGAAGACAGAAAGAGATATACAATGGAAGAAGTCAGTATCATCTGCCCATAAAGAAGCACTTACATTAAAGAACCAAAGTACTGCTGGCCTACATGACTTGCTCTCATAAAATTGTTTAAAGATCGATTGAAAATATTTGCAGACACTGTGACATCCCACCACTGTACTCTAGGAGCCCCAGTTCTTACCACTGGCAACAGTGGGGGACGTATATTGAGTGGATGACAGGTACACACACAGTATTTCCAGATGCAGCTCTCTGTATCAAGTGCAATTTCCCTTAACAGCATACAGTGACCACAGTCAGTCTATGGTCGGTTTCTCCCTCTTTCTCCAGATCCCCAATAAGACTCCCCACTGGCACAGCTATAGGGCTGAGATCTCAGTTCAGGGTCCAAGCCAAGACATCCAGCACCTTCTCTGTCCAATCAGTGCTTTGAGTCCCTGCCCAAGCAGCTGACACACACACAGACGTTCAGGTTAGATTTATACACACCTGGGAAAGGCTGGCACAGGTTTACTAGCTATGCCCCCTTCTGCCCAGACTATAAGGTAGTTATTACTGCCACCAGCTAGCTCGTTATCAGCTACTTTAAGGTCCTTAACATAGGATGTCCATTCTTACTGTGTAATGCTACTATCAATACAAATGGTAGTTTGACCAAGAGCAAGGCTATTAGGAGTGGCCTGCAGTGTCACCAAATATATATATGCAAGTACTCTCAGAACTTAAATATGTCTCACAAGTATCAGCCAAAATGAAAGGTGTAAATATATTTAATAATAAATAATAAAAGAACAAGAAAATACTCAGTATATAATCACAGTAACATCAGAGTTCAAAATCACAGGAAATATTTAAAAAAACATTGCAGGACAGTCTCAAATAAACACAGAAAAACATCTACATTAAGTTTTGCTATATTCCTGACTATATCTACAGAATTACTATATCCTAGTTAACTTACTTACAGAGCAAGCAAGGCAGATGTGGTGAGTGAATCTTGATGTTGTCAGGTCAATGACAAATACAGAATACTGTCTCTCACTAAAAAACTTCCCAAAGTAATATCTCAAATATTACTGCTGGGATAGCTTGCAGAATGACATCATTTCTTGTCATATGACTCTATCCCAGGTGACAATTGATGCAGCTGGTAGCATTTAGCACCTACCTGTGAAAACACATATACAAGGGCTTTTCACTCAGATCTAGGCAGATCCTGGAAATCGTAAAACAATTACCTTCCTACACATTTCAAAACTAGTGATTATTTCACAATAGAGGAAAGCTCCCTAGTATAGACCTTGTGTCTGTTACTGCACTGAAACTGAAAGATAACATCTTTTTATGACCCAACCATAAAGTAATTTAATTTCAACTATTTTATGCATTTTTACAAGTTAACCTTCTGTGCTCCAGCTTCCCCTGTTAAAATACATACATTTAAACAGTGACAATACTGTATATACATTTCTGTTCTTTTCCAGTAGGATACACTGTAGATACATCTTTAAGCTCAGTACTTTACAAACCCTTTTCAACACACGTCTGTGCAAACCTAGTTTAATGTATACATAACATACAGTTCTAATAAGGTTGAAACACAAGCAATCCTACATGAAACATGCTGACATTCACAAACAACGCATAAAGATTTATAAAATTTCAGACACCTATGCTGGCAGTATCCCTCTTTGTCACACTTTTATATATATCATATTGATATTCACAAATGACATATAATTATTTACAAAATTCCAGATATTTGGGCTGGCAGTATCTCCTTTTGTGACAGACACAGCTTATGATTATTCCCTAACATTTTTTAGCTTAAATCCCTATACAGAATTAAATAACTTATTTTTAAAAGAAGAAAACTGCCCCAGCAGTAAAACAAATCAAGGAACAAAACATTTTCACTGCCAGTCAACACAAAGATAAGGAATACCAATATTCTGCAGGTCCTAAATCAACACATGTTGAAATCACTGCCTTAGTACATCCAAAGAAATACAGCCATAATACAGAGGATTATGACTGACATTGCCAAATGATCTGTTTGATAAATGTATTAAAAAAATGTATTCAAAAAATTGACTTCAACAGCAAAGTTCAAGGGGTGAGTTTCTAGAATCCATTTTGAGAAACATAACAAATGGGTTAGAATTGAGGAGACGACCAAAATTCTTTGTAATGCATGGAGAATTTCAGTTGTCCAACACATTACTAGATTTTAAGTGTGGCAGTTTGATGTGTCTAACAGCTTTGAAAGCTGTTGGCTGAATAGCTGTGCATTTAACCTTTGGATACCATCTCTGTGGGAAGCATGAGGTGTGCTAAGCAAGCAATAATTCCTGACAGGGTGTGTGTTAATGTGTAATCAATGCCTGTCCAGGGGTGTAGCACATTAACACACCCTGGAGGGCATTACTGCACTTAGAGAAAGGGCTCTCTGCAAAAAATGTTGTGTTCTACTTGCTTATTTATACATTTTTAATTACTATATTATTTTTATATATTTCTGATGTAAAATAGTTTTTCTGCCTAATGTTTCAAAGTTGCTGTAGTATAAATAAATGGTGACAGAGAAAGCATTTTACATCCAAAATATATCATTTAAAAAAATCTAGATATTTGCTTTATTTTTGGTCCCTTACTGCTAAAATGGTTTCTTGGGGATTGAAGTCACTAAATAATGACATACAATTGGCTTTCAGACTTTATATCCTTCAGAAAATTCATTTGGCTTTCGGACTTTATATCCTTCAGAAAATTCATGTCAACGCAAATCCTGTTAGTTAACTTACTTTTTAATTTTTTAAGTACGACATTTAAAATCTGCTCCTATTTTTGAGCCTTTGTTCCCCCTTTACTTCAGGCTTTATCCAGATTTCTTGAGCTAAAAGGTCGAGCAGTACACAAATCTCTCATCTGCTGCCACTGGTGCATCAATCTCACTTTCTATCCCTATGTCACACACACACCCACACCCACACCCACACCCACACACACACACACACACACACACACACACACACACACACGTGCACTTCAGAAAATGCATGCTAACACAAGTCCTATTATTGAAGCAGCTTTGTGATTTTGTTTTTAACAGGAACATGTTCTTGTTTTAAATCTTTATTCCCCCTTTATTTTAGGTGTTATTCAGTTAACTGAATCTAAGAGGTGAGAGGTACGTAAACCTCTTGAATGCTGCTGCTGCTTCCAGTACTGGATCACTCTCTCTCTTCACTCTCTCTTTCACTCACTCACACATACCTCGCTTTCATGCACGCAAGCACACATTCACACACACAGACACAGAAACATACATACACACATCTACTTTTTATTGATATATTTAGTTTTACACTCGCTAAACAGCAAAAGCACTGCTTAGTAAGGGTAAAATAATGGCAGCCATTATTTTTGTTCTGTCCACAGCAGTTTGATATGCTGCTGTGAAGTGGCGGACTCGTTTTTCGGTGGGCATTACTTGTACATTAATACCCTGCTGGAGAATGTTTGTTCTCCAATCAGGGTGCTGGTGTACAGTTCGCTCATTCTCTAACAGCATTTACATTTTTAGTTGATTTCCTATGCAGTTTTATATTCAGGGCAATATACAAGGCAGTTATGTTCTTACTATCAACCAGGTTCCAATATTAGAATCTCATTATAGCAAGCTTGTTCACAGCTATATTCTTACTTGTAACTCTCTCAATAACAAGATTATTTTTCTCCCAGTTTTGAAGAGAAATCAGCAAACACCATGTAGTAAAATAATAATAATACGATACAAACAACTGAAGTGGGAAGGTTGTTAAAGACTGAGAAAGGGAAAATGCCTGCAAAAGGTGGTGAGAGAGTATTCCAGCTACTAAACTGGTTTCAAGAGATAAATCAATAATAAAAGACTATGACTCATCCTTGAAAGAAAACTGAACATAGCATTCCCATTACTATCCCATTATTTTAAGTACCTGTATTGTCTGCACCATCCTATTTGTTAGTTCCAAAGCTGCCATTGCTGTGGATGTTCCAAATGAAGCTGCTCCTCGCTGAAAGCCTCGTATGATGCGACCATCTTTTCTGTATTGTTCAATAGGCAACCATACCAAGTCCTTCAGACCTTGAACTGCAACAGATGCAAAAGCATAAATACTGCAATACTCCAAGGAAACTACCATTCTACTATAACAAAGACTGTAATGATACACATTTAATCACTTGGGTGACATTTGTAGTTATATATGATGAAAAGTCCCACACACTGCACATTGCAGTTTCCCTTTTGAAGTATGATTTGTTTACTATCACAGGTAAACAGCATGCATACACCTTCTATACCACATCATCTATAAATTTTTCCCCATTAACTCAAAGCTGATAATCCCCAAACAAGACAGAATTAAAATCCTTGTTTAAATTCAAAGATGAAGCCTGGTTAAAGTGGAAACAGTTTTCGAAGCTAAATAATCATTTATTATCTCACAATTTAGCTAAAAAGAATTATGAGATAAAATGCTAACTACTTACAGCATCAACAAGCTTCACTTTACAATCACCTTAAAGCATCCTGGTCTCAAGAGAATTAAATCACCATAAAGGAAAAACTCTAATTCATTTACAATCAACTCCTACATCACATCCTCTGGTCCACTTTAAGCTAATGATTTTCTTTCAGAATATTCTCATATTCCTCATCTCTTACCAATGTATGCAAACACAACACATCACATCCAGATTTCTCCTCACTCGTCACAAATGAAAACATCCTTACTAACCATCCCATTCACAGTCTTCCAGGACCTGATCATCTTAAGCCATGGTTTGTTCAAGTTTGTTTGAAGCATATTCTTTACCCTTTGAAACTTTCCTACAATCCCTGTTTTTGTCAGAATGCCTTTTGTAGAAAATGGAATAAAGTCATTTCCATGCCGATACTAAAAAATAAAAATGTAACTCCCGTGGTGATTTTAGACAAATCACATTTTTCCATCACTGGGTAAAGTTCTAGTGAAACCTGCTTATAATCATGTTCTGTACATGTATTTGATCGAGCTTTGCTTTCTGAACACCAACATGGCTTCTGGACCAATAGAAGCACTATGAAAGTTATTCAGACTTTTACAGATGACATTTTAATGGCTACGGATAAAGATCAAATCACACACGCTAAATAAATGGCTGATGTGTTTAGCCATTCTAGTCACGACTCAGTCCTGATGCAACATAGGGTTAGTATTAATGGGTCACAACGTCTTCTTAAATTTCTTTCTCGTCATTCCTTTTATGTAAAAATAAATTCTTCTTGCTTTTCTAAAGCTCAATTACTTACAGGTGTTTCTCAAGGTATTGTCACCTTTGTTCTCTATTTATATTATTAAACTATCATCCATTATTCTAACTCTTCCTGTTATTGTTTATGTTGATGACATGAGTCATTTGCAGATCTCATTCTTCTCTTACTAATATACAGATCCTTCTTCAAAAATATATATTATCTTTAGCTGCCCAGATTAATACTTAAAAATTGTTTCTTAACCGTAAAAAAAACTAAGGCAATATTATTTGGTTCTTCCCAAAAGCTCAAATTTTCCTCATCTGAATTTGTTATTCATGGTGGTGGTGCTGCGGTAGCGTTGTCGCCTCACAATAAGACGTTGTCCTGTTCGATTCTCAGCTAGAGCGTCTTCTGTGTGTAGACATGCGTGAATGGGCGTACCTTCGTTGAAGGTTGTGTGTCAGGGCTGGCAACTCGGCATGTAAAAATCTACTGCCAATCATTAGCGGACCGGAGTTCCACTGTGGCGACCCCTGACTGGGAAAAGCCTAAAGACACAAACAGACAATGACCTTAAAATATACTAGAACCTACTGCTTCATTTAATTTCCTTTAAATACTAAATTAAACATTCATCAAACTGTTTTTTTTTTCTTTTTGCATCTGTGCTGACTGGTGAGCCCAAGCTGTTGGTAGGGCACTGAAGTTAAGTACTCCTGATTTTGGTTATTGATCATTTCACTCCCCAGTGGACTCAGAAATCGACTTACCAACTTTGGCCATTTTGAATGATGCCCTATTTTCAGTCTGGCTTATTTTGTATTACAATCATGGTTACTACTACTGTGATTACTTTTACTCAGTATGATAAAACAATCACCTTAAGATTTACACCCATTCTCTCTGTGCCATCCTGCTGCAACCTTGCACCTCTGCAGGCACTTGCACATTTTTCCCTTGGGTGAAACACCACACTGTCATGGTTTTATCTTACTATCCATATAGCAGAGCTTCCAATGTCTCAGTTTTTGTACTATCTTTTGTTTAGTCTCTTCCCACATATCCCTAGCTGCCACACCAGAATCATTTTTAATACATACTCCTAAATTCTCAATTTTATCTTGTCCCTATAAATATGGATATTGCTGAACCAATTCATGTGTGGGTATATAATTTACTGCTACTGGCTTTGTTTTAGCTTTATTACTTTTGTATCCCGAAAATATATGAAACTGTCTCAAAATGTTGCACAACACTGCAATGTCCTTTTTCCTAGTTTTATCAGGTATAAAACAATATCATCTGCAAAAAGAGCCAGCTTTTCTTGACTACCATTAATAATTATATCCTTGAATCTCTGAGTCCCTTATTTTCTTTGCCAATGGTTCTAAATATAGTGCAACTAAAACAAGGGAAAGAGGACACCCCTGCTTGGTTCCTCAGCTCAAGCAGAAATTATCAGAGAGGAACCCACCCACTTCCACTTTCGCCTGTGATCCTTCATATATCCTCCTCATCAACCTTATAATTTTATCTGGGAATGCAAATGCTTACATTATCCCAGCTTACTCTGTCAAATGCTTTTTCTGCATCAAAACCCACCAACAACAGTGGTATTTTCTTACATTCTGCTTCCCTCTGTATCATCAATGTTTTGTTAATGTTGAATGTTTGCCTTCCATCCACAAAACCACACTGATCCATATCTATCAATTTTGGCATCAATTTTGCTATTATTTTAGCCATTATAGACATAAATACATTATAATCATGGTTTAGTATTGAAATGGGCCTGCATGAAGCTGAATCTGATGGATCTTTACCCTCTTTAGGTATTACAGCTATCACCACTATCTTCCAGGATGCTGGTACTTCTCCTCTTCTTAAAATACTGTTAAACAAAACCTTCCAGATCTTCATCAGTTTTTCCCTCCTAGCTTCCAAACTTCTACAGGAATATCATCTATTCTTGGGGACTTTCCTGTAGACTGGTTAAGCATCACCATTTTATCTCATCTCCTCCTAACCTGTTAGTAACTGAGCCTCATCGGGTCTATATTAGAACTCCGGACATTTGTCGGGTGTTATAATATCGAACCGTTTTCAGCGAACGCTGAAAATATCGAAATAACAGGAAACTGAATTCTTTCCTAGGGAAAGAATTTGGTTGTCCGTTTCTGTTGCTTCAGTATTTTCAGCGCTCTGGTGGAAAGTTACGGGTCGGGTTCGGGTAAGTGTGCAATTGTGTGGACGTGTGGATTAGGGCGGGTTAGGCGAGTTAGGGTAAGGGTGCGGGTCAGGTAAGTGTGTGATTGTGTGGACGTGTGGGTTAGGGTGCGGGTGAAGTGACTGTGTGATAGTGATGGGGGTTAGGGTTTGGGTTAAGGTAAGTGGATAGCTAGTGGTGTTTGTATAGTTTAGTGTAGGGTTAGGTGTTAGAGTTTAGGTGTATGTGTGTGGATTGCTGTTTGTTTGATGTGCTTGTGTTGTGTGCATGTGTTTTGGAACAGCAAATTTTTTCCCTAGGAAAAAATTTGCTGTTCAGAATGTTCAATGTTTTTTTTTTTCGATTGCTAGGGTTCGATATTAGAACACTCAACATTTTGAATGTTCGGTGTTCTAATATAGACCCGCCTCATCTACCTCTAACTTTGTCATATTTAATTCTTCCATAAGCATTTCCATTTATACCTTTTCTTGATTTCCATCTTTGTCTGCTTTATACAGACTAACAGAATTTCCAACATATTTCTAATACTTCTGCAGGCTCTCATCTTCCTTGTTATAGGCTCTGTTGTCTGAGTTGTTGTGCTAAAAGTTTTTGTGCTCTAGAGTTACTATCAAAAAAACAGTTGCTTAACAGCAATCTTTCTAAACTCATCTATATTATCGAGGTAATCCATTATTTTCTGTTTAGCATTCTGTCCTGTGATAGTGAGGGTCGGAACTTTGAATGTTGGCAGTATGACTGGTATAGGGAGAAAGCTAGCTAATATGATGGACCGAAGGATGGTTGGGTACATTGTGTGTGCAAGAGACCAGATGGAAGGGGAGCAAGGCTAGGTGTATCGGAGGCGGTTTCAAATTGTTTTATCATGGTGTGGATGGGAGGAGAAATGGCGTAGGCATTATCCTGAAGGAACAGTATGCTAAGAGTGTTTTGGAGGTGAAAAGAGTGTCGGACAGAGTGATGTTTATGAAGCTGGAAATTGAGGGTGTAATGATGAATGTTGTTAGTGCATATGCTACACAAGTTGGGTGTGCGATGGATGAGAAGGAAACATTCTGGAGTGAGTTGGATGAAGTGGTGATGATTGCACCCAAGGGTGAGAGACTGGTGATTGGAGCAGATTTCAATGGGCATGTTGGTGAAGGGAACAGAGGGGATGAGGAAGTGATGGGTAGGTATGGTATTAAGCAAAGGAATGCAGAAGGTCAGATGGTAGTAGATTTTGCGAAAAGGATGGACATGTCTGTGATGAATACGTATTTTAACAAGAGGGAGGAGCACAGGGTGACATACAAGAGTGGAGGAAGATGCACACAGGTGGATTATATCTTATGTAGAAGGGCCAGTCTGAAGGAGATTGGAGACTGTAAAGTGGTGGCAGGGGAAAGTGTAGTTAGGCATCATAGGATGGTGGTTTGTAGGATGACATTGGTGATCAAGAAGAGAAGGATGAGTGTGAGGGCAGCACCAAGGATCAAATGGTGGAAATTGAAAAAGGGTAATTGTGAGGTGATGTTCAGGGAAAAGTTAAGACAGGCAATGGGTGGCTGTGAAGAGTTACCTTATAGCTGGGTAACTACAGCAGAGCTAGTAAGAGAGATGGCTAGAAAGGTGCTTGGTGTGACATCTGGAAAGAGGAAGGAGGACAAGGAGACCTGGTGGTGGAATGAAGTAGTACAGGAGAGTATACCGAGAAAGAGGTTGGCGAAGAAGAAGTGGGATTGTTAAAGAGATGAAGACAGTAGACAAGAGTATAAGGAGATGAGGTGCATGGCAAAGACAGAGTTGGCGAAGGCTAATGATGCTTATGAAGAGTTGTATAAAAGGTTGGACACTAAGGAGGGAGAAAAGAACCTGTACCAGTTGGCTAGACAGAGGGACCGAGCTAGTAAAGATGTGCAGCAAGTAAGGGTGATAAAGGATAATGAGGGAAACGTACTCACAAGTGAGGAGAGTGTGTTGAGCAGATGGAAAGAGTACTTTTGAGGGGTTCTTGAATGAAAAGAATGAGAGGGAGAGAAGGTCGGATGATGTGCGAATAGTGAATCATGAAGTGCAGTGGATTAGCAAGGAGGAAGTAAGGATAGCTATGAAGAGGATGAAGAACGGAAAGGCTGTTGGTCCAGATGACATACCTGTGGAAGCATGGAGGTGTTTAGGTGAAATGGCAGTGGAGGTTTTAACTAGATTGTTTAATGAAATCTTGGAAAGTGAGAGGATGCCTGAGGAATGGAGAAAAAGTGTTTTGGTACCAATGTTTAAGAATAAGGGTGATGTGCAGAGCTGTAGTAACTACAGAGGGATTAAACTGATCAGTCACAGCATGAGGTTATGGGAAAGAGTACTGGAAGCTAGGTTAAGAAGGGAGGTGATGATTAGTGATCAGCAGTATGGTTTCATGCCAGGAAAGAGCACTACAGATGCGATGTTTGCTCTGAGAGTGTTGATGGAGAAGTACAGAGAAGGTCAGAAGGAGTTGCATTGTGTTTTTGTGAATTTAGAGAAAGCATATGCCAGGGTGCCTAGACAGGAGTTGTGGTACTGTATGAGGAAGTCGGGAGTGTCAGAGAAGTATGTAAGAGTGGTACAGGATATGTATAAGGGTAGTGTGACAGCGGTGAGGTCTGCGGTGGGAGTGACGGATACGTTTAAGGTGGAGGTGGGATTACATCAAGGATCAGCTCTGAGCCCTTTCTTATTTGCAATGGTGATTGACAGGTTGACAGACGAGATCAGACAGGAGTCCCCGTGGACTATGATGTTTGCAGATGACATTGTGATCTGTAGTGAGAGTAGGGAACAGGTGGAGGAGACCCTGGAGAGGTGGAGATATGCTCTAGACAGAAGAGGAATGAAGGTCAGCAGGACTAAGACAGAATATGTGTGTGAATGAGAGGGAGGATAGAGGAATGGTGAGGATGCAGGGAGTACAGGTGGCGAAGGTGGATGAGGTTAAGTACTTGGGATCAACAGTTCAGAGTAATGGCGAGTGTGGAAGAGAGGTGAAGAAGAGAGTACAGGCAGGATGGAGTGGGTGGAGAAGAGTGTCAGGAGTGATTTGTGACAGACGAGTACCAGTAAAGAGTGAAAGGGAAGGTCTACAAGAGGGGAGTGAGACCAGCTATGTTACATGGGTTGGAGACAGTGGCATTGACAAAAAGGCAGGAGTTAGAGCTTGACGTGGCAGAGATGAAGATGTCAAGATTTGCACTGTGTGTGACGAGGATGGACAGGATTAGGAATAAGTATATTAGAGGGTCAGCCCAGGTTGGAAGGTTTGGAGACAAAGCCAGAGAGGCAAGATAATGTTGGTTTGGACATGTGCTGAGGAGGGATGCAGAATATATTGTTAAAAAGATGCTAAGGATGAAGCTGCCAGGTAACAGGAAAAGAGGGAGGCCTAAGATAAGGTTTATGGATGTGGTGAGAGAGGACATGCAGGTGGTTGGTGTGACAGAGCAAGATGCAGAGGACAGGAAGAAATGGAAACAGTTGATCTGCTGTGGCGACCCCTAATGGGAGCAGCCGAAAGAAGAAGAAGAAGATTCTGTAGTTGCTCCTATTCTTGTTCTGTGAGATTTCCTCTGTTTTGCAATACTTTAACCTTGGTCAGTCCCTCTAAATAATTCTTGTTACTTCTTACCCATATCTCTCTTTCTTTTATTTCCATCCTGGTTTTAAACTCCAATTTAATTTTATCCCAGTCACTAGCTATATCCAGTCCTTAATTTCCTCTCTTTTCAACAGATAAGTGGGAAAGTGCCAGTGTCTCATTTTTATTTAATTACTCTCTGTTTTTATTTGTGCATGATCTGAAATTGTTATTGGGTGCGTATCAAGACCTTCAATTAAATGCACATGTTCCTATGAAATGTAAACTCTGTCTAGCCTACCCAGTTTTTGTATCTTGGGGAATAATATGTAATTTCACTCTGAACTCCTAGTACTGAATTCACATTTTCTATGCCAAATATTTTCATAAATTTCTTCAAAAATCTTCCCTCATTTGTTATATTTTCCCTGCAGACACATCTTCACTGTAGCAAATCAAATTCTAGTCCCCACCTATAAGTAATATGCTCCCAGAATTTTCTTAAGCTCCATTATCGCAGTTTTAGGTGGAATATAAATACATGCCAGTGTAATCCTCCTCCCTTGCCAGTAGCCCCTTAATACTACAAATCTACCATTATTATGTTATTTATCTTCTATCATTAATAGAGCTCCCCTTGCAATTAATATAAGTATGCCTCTTTTCCTTTTTCCCCAGATATTCCACTGAATGGCCATCATGAATACCTTTCTTTATCAAATTCACATGTTCAGTTCTTTCCAAGTGTGTCCCCTGTAAAACAGCTGTATGCACTCTACAGTTTTTAATTAGTGCAACACTCTTGCTTTTTTTGTATTATCTGTGAGATCACTGGCATTTAAAGACATTATAGAAAGCATCACTGTATTAAAAAGTTATTATTCCCACCTTTTATGTATAACAGCTTTTTTGTTAAATGTCTAGTTCCAGCTTTTGTATTACATGCATACACTGTTACAGGTTGATCCTTTATACAGTTGTTTCTTGTCATATCCATTTGAGCCGATTTCATGACTTACAAAACTTTTAGTTTTACTGGGTAGCTTACTGGTTCACTGATAGAATCCACTTAGTCAAAATAGGGGAAGCAATCTCAAGCAGTAGACCCGAAACAAGCGGCGTACTCCATAGTTCAGTCTTGGGGCCTCTGTTATTTAGGATATAATTTTCTGAGGTGCAGGCCCAAACAAGTGGGCTACAGCTGACCAAGCCTGCAGATGACTGCAAGGTGGGTGCTGTCATCAATTCCCCTAGTGACGTGAACATCCTCAAAGATGGTCTCACCCAAACAAATGACTGGTGCCAGAAACATGGCCTCAAGCTGAATACCAAAAAAATGCATCATCATCCCCTTTTGGGGAGAGTGACTTCCCCACAAATTATCATATTAATAACAATGTCCAAAGCATGTAATCAGATTTGGGCACCCAAGTTGATAGCAACCTGACTTTTGACCATCATGTTGCTTCCGTTGTAATGGAAAGCTTTCTACATGGGCCACCTCATAAGTAAGTAAGTTTATTTCATTCAGGGACAAGGAGGTCATAACATCTTTGTATTCTTCCCTTATAAGGCCCACTATTGAGTACAATACCCCATTCGGCATGACCTCTCAAAGCACATGCAGCAGCTGGAGAGACCACAGAGGTTCCTCACCAGGAGAATCCAGGGCCTCAAAAATCTACCATACATTGATAGGCTAAAAGCCCTATCCCTCTACTCAGTGTCATACATACTCCTCAGAGGTGACCTCTGTCTGGCATACAAGGTGATCTCGGACCCCCACCTTGATGGGACTGCTGTATATCCACAAGTCAAGCTCCACTTGAGTAACCTGCATGTGCAGCCTCAGACTCGTCTTGTCACATCAATAGGACTTGCTGGTGGGACAGACTTGTGTCCCAGAGACTCCCCACCTGTGGAAAAGGCTCCCTGTCCACATCAAGCAGAGTACCTCTTTATCCTTTTTTAAGCACAACCTGGATAACTGGATGGGAAACAGAAAATACATCCCTGGGGTTCCACCCATGTCCCTGCTGGCAGGTGCATCGAGTGATGACTTGCCCAAACATGGGCTAAACTCTTGGCTAGGCTTATAAGGGCCTCAGGGCCAATAGCCTAGTAACTTCCTATGATCCTATGAAAGCCATCAAAAGACACACATACACACACACACACACAATACCCCCTAAAAACCCATTAACTTAATAATAACACACAAAACTATGCACAGCTTCAAATATTGAAGTTTCACCCTCCTAATAGGAACAAATGTTCCATAACTGACAGCACAATTCACAGACTTGAGTTAATCTAAAAGAAAGGTTCTCAGTGCTATGATGCATGGTGCAGCCTGTTTTTCAACTAAGTGTTGTCTGTTGTTGTCTTATTTTTATAGCTCTCCCAGCTGAGTAAATACTTGAATGCTTTCAGAGAACATTATTTTTAGCTATTTCTCTTTATGAGACTGTCTCCTGGAGACATGAGGACCACATACAGAATTGCGACTAAGCATACATTTCTTTGCTAGAAAAAAGCCTTATAATATTCACTATTCTTTTTCATTTACTTGCTTTCTCTTAAAACTTGTTACTAGATCAAGCTAAGGGGCTTAATTCAGTCATTCTTCTATGCAAGAATGAGAAAAAGCATACTAAGTTTTCTTTTGTCATGGCCTTTTAACCAGAGTTGTTTTTTTTAACATTGCAGTGCCTACATTTCTTAAAACTGAACACAGAGAAACAGAAAAGAAGGGAGAAAAAAAGACAACATGGGCACCTATTTACATTAGCACCCCCATTACCCTTAAAAGTAACTGAGAAAACTTTGCTTTATGGCAGGCATAAAAAAAAACATGTACTATAAAAATAGTACCATTAAGAAAAAAATTGTTTTACTTACAGTTTACTTCTTCCCCTATCCAAGTCTTTTTCTGAACATTAATGACATGACGTGGGGAATATGCTTTAGAGTCCCATATAAGTTTAACAAAGTCCAAGAGTTCAACATTTCCAGATTTTCTTGTTCTGTCATGTTTCTCAAATATAATAATTGCTTTGTAATTGCACATTTGTCAATTTCCAAGTTTCTGGTTTTATTCTTGTTCATCTCTGTCTCCCAAATCCTGCCTCTGCTTAATTTCCAATGTACTCCTGATTCTTCTAGTCAACTCTTGTGCTTTTTTCCTTCTCTCAAGCATTTTCCATTGAAACACTGGAAAACGTTTCACTGGTACAGTCTGTCTGTGGTCTATTACCAGAAGAACAAGAAGCAGAATCTCTTTCTGTTTCGCAGCTCACTTTTTGTTGGGTAAAATTATGTATTTCCTCCTTAGCATGTACTTCATCAAAAAACTGATTTTGTTCCTCAAGGGAAGAATATTTTGAAGATAGCTGGGTACAGTAGTTTGAATCTCATGCCTGCTTCTCGACATTCCCTGAACAGAGGAATAAATTTACTCCTCTTCTGCCTGCTGTACAATAAACAATCATTCTCCACAAACACTCTACTGTTTCCCACTTTTAGTACTCTTTCTGCCACAGTTTGTCAGAATCATCTCCTTCTGCTGGTAGGATTGCATCTTTACTATTAAAGGTCTAGGTTGCTTTTTTACAGCCAGGTTTGAAGCATACGCACAATGTGCCCTTTCAATTAAAAACAACTGTTGTGGAATATTAGTCCAGTTGCTTAAATGTGCTTTCATCAGCTATTCCTTCCAGCTTCTCTGGTACAGGAGAACACCTCAGGTTTTCCCTATGTGCTCTGTCCTCTAATTCTATTTTTTGAAACATCTCTTCTTGACCAGTGTCATATTCCGCCAGGCTTTTCTTCATTTCGACTTCTGATTTTTGCATTTTTATTACCTCATCTGAATATATGTTTAAAGCTTCTTCCATTTTTTCCAGATTTTTGTTGTTTGAGATGATATACTCTGTGTTTCATTTATTTAGTCAGGTCTGTATGCAGCTGTCTTATACTTTCCTCTAGGATACTGGAAGTCAGGTCTGGAGCTTGCACTGCTTTTTGCTGAACAGCTGCAGTACTTTTCCCAGTCAGTATTTTTGCTTCACCTTTTGGAGCTTATTTTCTTTCAGTTCCTCTGTACTTTTTCCTGCCATCCAGGCTGTGCACTTACTAGCTAGTTACAGAAATTTACCCAGAAATATAAATCCAATGTCTTTCTCTGCTAAGTTTCTATTTTCACACTGGGAGATTTAGAATTAAGCTGTTACTCAATGTGCAGCTATCTTGAAAGCTGAGTGAAACATCCTCCTATCTCTAACCTTCCTTTTCTCGGTAAGTACTGAGAAAGTCATCTGTTTGCAACCAGAATCATATCTCATTGTCAATAAACTCATGGACTCATTTCCGTCTGGGTTTCATGCATGCCACAGAACTGAGACTGCCATTATTCAAGCAGTCAATGGCCTCCATATAGCTAAAGAACAGTGGTGCTATTCAGTACTGGTCCTCCTGGATCCCATGGCAACATCTGACACTGCTGATCATGTTATCTTGTATGAGCACCTTCAGTCTTATAGTAGCATCGCTTTTACAGCTTTATAGTGGATTATTTCACATTTCCTTGACCATATTCAAAAGGTATGTTCTGATAGCTTTACCTCTTCAACATATCCTCAACTGGAAAGAACAACAGGGTTTTATCTTTGGACATCTTCTGTTCATGGCATGTATGGTTCCAGTAGGAAATACAAAAAGGGAACATGTTTAGAATACCACTGCAGTGCTGATGATACCTAGCTCTACCTCTCCTTTCTTCAACAAGATGTGGCAAGTGTGTATACTCTTGCTGAAAGCCTGGAAGCCACCTATTCATGGCTACTTTGTCATTACCTTAAATTCAATACCTCAAAAGCTGAGACCATGGCTGTTTGTGCTATCTTGAGAAAGTCTTCTGTTCCTCATTTCCATAATTACACCACTCAGAGAAGTAATAAGCCAGCATCTGTTAACAAGACATGTAATTTCAGAGTGATCCTGGACTGTCAGCAGATACTTCAGAATTGAGTGTCTGTTGTTGTCAAAGCTTCCCTGTTTCCACAGGATGGAAAATTTTCTAGATTAAACAGTTACTAAATCATGCTGAACTCTTGGTAGCGATTCAGGTCCTGGTTTCTTCCCATCTCAACTAACATAACATCCTTTGCCAAAGTCTATATCACACTGAGAATGGCCACTTGTGGCTGGTCCAGAACTCCACCACCACACTGTTCACTAGTACCTCTAGACAGTAACATATTACACCTGTCCTGCGTAGCCCGCACCACCTTCCTCTTCAGTTCTGAATTACTTTTAAAATTTTAATGTTACTTGGTTTGTCCAGATATGAAATGGGTCTCTCCTACCTGAAGGAGCTTGATGTACTACACTGGTCCTCCCATGTACAGAAGCTGCTGGTGGCTCCCCAGGCATGCTTAGAAACATCTAGCATTTATTCTTTTGCCTATCAAGCAACATACCTAGGATACTACTGCTTCTGTGGCCTCAGGAGTGCTTCCCTTCGGCCTGTTTCTACAGGTTCCTTAAATCTCAGTTGTTTGAGCTCACCTTTGATGGTGTAAAATGATTCACTGATATTCTTACTTTATTATTTTTATCTTATAATTAACTTTGCTGCTTTGGGTTATTTTATTATACTGGAGTACTTGCTGGTGGCATGGTATGCTGGAGGTCTTGGGCTCAAGTCCTAAATGAGAGCTAATATTATCGTTACACTTCTATTATTCTAACAGCGTCTGAGCAGAGGCTGTGTTTGTGTGTGTGTGTGTGTGTGTGTGTGTGTGTGTGTGTGTGTGTGTGTGTGTGTGTGTGTGTGAATAGTTTGAACTTGGTCACCATACGAGTTTAAAATCTTAAAGAAAACAGGCTTTAAGGGAAAACTCAAGACCTATATGTCCAGAGGCTCTTGGTCCAGTGACACTGACACCAGCAAGGTCTTGGGTTCAAGTCCCAAATTAAACCTAATATTATCCTTTCCTTCCTATGACTCAAACAGTGTCAAAGCAGAGGGCTTTCTCTGTAGCTGTCTGCAGTTTTACAGTGGGAACCATGCTGGGAGTTTCCTAGCTGAAAGGATAAAGCTCATAAGGAAAAAAACTCAACACCTATCTGTCCAGAGGCTCCTGTTGGTCCAGTGGCAGTGACACCAGCAAGAGATACTGGAGATCATTGGTTTGAGTCCCAAATGACAGGTATTACCTATCATTCCTTTCACTTCTATGATTCTGAATGTCTGAGCAGAGTGCTTTCTGTGTGTGTGTGTGTGTGTGTGTGTGTGTGTGTGTGTGTGTGTGTGTGTGTGTGTGTGTGTGTGTGTGTGTGAGAAACTACCTACCTACAATGACTTTGTTTCTATTTTTCTTGTTCTTACTTGGACTTATCTATGTGCTCTCTGCATTTTTTTGTCTGGTTTTATGTGCCCTTTTGTTTCCAATGTTTTCTTTTAAAGGGCCTAAAATAAATATGAGGGTAAAGAATCTCAAATATGGTCCAGCTGGACATTATGAGGCTTCTGCTACTGTCCCATACTGAAGAACAGGAAAACTGAATGGAATGGGATGGGACAGGGATTGGGTCAAGACTGAAGAAATGGACTAATGCATGGCCATAAGGTAAGACAGATGTCTCATTCGTCTCTAACACAAATAGTAAGAAGGCTTGGGGTTTCGTTTAGATGCTTTAATATACACAAACACATCAGGATGGACAGCAACATCATTAAATATGAACAAACTAACAAACAGAGCTTACATACATACTTGCTTTCATCTCAAGAGCCAAGTACAAAATGGCAATCAGGCTCGCACATGCTCATTATTTAAACACTTGTGCAAGACCTTGGACAGCTTCTTAAAGGTATATACACATACATATTGATCTACATCCTCCCTCTTAAAAAGATTGCCCTTTATGCAAAATGATATTACAGCTAGACATGGATTAGTATATACATTGGAAATAAAACACAATGTTCATGTCCAAGTTGCTTCATATCTGCTACAAGGTTTAGAGATTCAACCATACCTAATAACATAACAATTGGGACTAAATTAAGCAACAGGGACAGTCTGCATGCCCAACTCGTATTAGGAACTTCTGGATTTGTCACAGGAATGGGAATGTCCTTTGGAATTTCCTCTGGAATGAGAACACCAGATAACTCACTCTGAGATAAAGAGTCTCTCTCACAGGCTATCTTCTGTGGTACAGGCTCGCACACCGGTCTCAAATGTTTCAGATTCCTAAAGATTGCTCCTTCTGATTCTACAATCTATGATCTTGGCTCTGGACCAATATTCTTTATGACACCCATCCGATTATAACCTCTGGACGTTTGCATCCTTACTACTTCTCCCTCTCGTAATGGATTGAGCGATTTGCTGGTCTTACCGTAGTACGACTTCTGAGAAAGGCATTTCTTCAACAGATTGGCTTTCACTGATCTGTTGCTCTTGGCACATGGAACCAACAATTGACTACTGATTAGTAATGTGGTTCTGGTTGGTCTCGGCAGAAGTCTCTGAGCAGGTGAACCTAGATGTTTATCACTAGGAACATTTCTGAGATTCAAGAGAGTCAGGAAAACATCAGTAATATCTCGTTTTGACTTCTCAAGTAGCTGTTTTACATTTTGCACTGTGTATTCTGCCAAACCATTTGACTGCAGGTACTCTGGACTACTTGTGACATGAGTAAAGTCCCATTCGTCTGCAAATTTTTGAAATGCTGGCTTGTAAACTGCATGTCATTGTCTGAAATAACTTTGTGCAGACTCCCATGTACAGTAAAATGACATTTCATCTTAGTAATGACAGTACTGGATGCTAGCTTAGGAAGTAAGTCAATCTCGAACCGTCTGGAATAAGACCATTTCACTCAAAGATATGTGGCTACTGTCAACCAAGGTAGTTCTGGAATCTGGTTAAGCTGAAGTGGTTCTTTCTGCTGAAGAAGCTTTGTACTATTACATACTGAACAAGATCAAAGTGCTCTCTCAATGTCATGTGACACAGAAGGCTAAAATATTAGGTCTCTTGCCCTTCTTTTGGTTAATTCAGTTCCCGGTTGACCACTATGCAAGACAGTAATGTACTCTAGTTGCAAGGATTTTGCAATAATGACTTTCGGACCTTTCATTATGATACCTTTGTCAGACAAAATCTCATCTCTGTATGGAAAATAAGGTTGCACTTCTTGATTATAACTAGATTGTTTTGATGGCCATCCTTGACTGATAAAGTGGTTGACCCTCTGTAAAACAGGATCTGAAGTTGTGTGATCTCTCTGATCATCAAGACATGAGGAAGAAAAAATTCTCACTTCCATGACTTCAAAATCATCAATCGATTGAGAACCTTGATTGTCATTCTGTTCAGTGGTACTTCTGGGTGATCTGGATAATGTATCAGCAAGAAAAAGAAGTCTGCCTTTCTTGTAGACAAGAATGAAATTGTACTTTTGCAATTTCAGCATCATACATTGAAGTCCAGCTGGAGCTGAATGCATAGGTTTTCTCATGGTTTTCTCATGATAGTGATTAATGGTTGGTGGTCTGTTTCAATCTGGATAGGTCTACCATAAATATAGTCACGGAAATTGGAACATGCAAACACAATTGCCAAAACTTCTTTCTCAATCAGGGCATATTGCGTTTCAGTTTGGATAAGAGTTCTCGATGCACAGGCAACAGGTTGATCCTCTTGTAGAATGACTGCACCAAGACCAAATTTCGAAGCATCACAGGAAAGTGTAACTAGGTTGTGAACATCATAGTATCAAATGCTCTTTGGTGTTGCTCTAACCAAGACCAAGATACATCTATACAAGTCAGCCTCTTTGAGTGATGCTGAAAGTTGGCTCAAGTCTGGAATGAACTTGCCAATGGAAGTTGACAATGCCAAGAAAATCATTGCAGGGTTTCAACATTGTCTGGTGCTGGCATCTCGAGAATGGCTGACTGCTTTGAAGGGTCAGGTCGTAGGCCTGTACCTGTAAATAAGTGACCAACATATGGAACGTCTTGTAGCCTGAATTTGCATTTGTGTCAGTTGAGATTAAGATTCACTTGATGTGCCCTTTTTAAAACTTTTCTGAGGTTTCTGTCATGTTCTGCTTCATCACAACCTCCTCCCAGTATGTTGTCTACTATTATAGCACAAAGATACCCAGAAAAATTTGCTCCATTGCACTTTGAAAGACTTCACTTGCAGAATTCATCCCAAATGGCATTCTCAAAAATCTGTACCTGCTAAATGGAGTACTGAATAGAGTGAGCAATGATGATTTCTTGTCAAGCTGAATTTGCCAAAATGAACTCTTTGCATCTAAGACAGAAAAAATACTGGCATTTGGCACTAAGGCTGCGACTTCTTCGACTGTGCACATTGGATGATGAGGTCTTTTTAGCACTTTGTTCAAATCTCGAGGGTCAGTATATATTCTGATATCATATGAGCTTTTCTTGTGTGCTACTACCATGGAAGATACCCATTCTGTTAAGAGTTTCCAATGGACAAATTACACCTTGTTGCACCATTTTATCTAACTCGCCCTTGATTCTGTCCTGCATGGTTATTGGAACTTTACTTGTTGGCCTGATAACTGGACTGACCTCTGGGTCTAATTTCATGGAGTACACAACTGGAAGCTTGCCTAGTTTGTCCTGGAAAAGATCAGTATAGGTAGAAAAAATGTGCTGGGCAAAATTAGAGTAGTGGTCTTTTAAGCTAACATGGTGAACTTCCTTATTAAATTAAAGCAGTCCGATTTTCAATGAGTCTCTGAGCCCTAATAATGACTGAATGTGCCTCTTGACCACATAAAATAATAAGTCGTAGCTCTTTCCAGCAGAGTAACAATAAAGCACTAATGAGCCTTCAGTTTAAATTTCTTCACCTCCATAAGCAACAAGTTTCACACACCTTGCCAGATCAAGCCTTTCACCTTTATACACTCTTGAAATGTTTCTGCAGATGTAACACTGCACTTGGAACCTGTGTCAACTTTGAGCTCTATGGGTTTGCCACTTATCTGAACAACACAAAATACTTCATTCTTTGCCCTTAAATCTACTGCACTGACCACTTCATGAAGCACTGACACACCATCAATATAAAAATTAGGCTTGCCACTGTCTAACTGATCAACTTGTTTCTTAAAATGTTCCGTTTTAATAAAAGAATGTGGGCCTTTTGATTTACAAAATCTTTTGAAAGGATTCCATTTATTGCATTTGTGGCATTGTTGACCAAAAGCTATACACTTTTCCCTTTTAGGTTCATGATTACCACCCCAGTTATGACAGTTGGCATGAAACTGGGTGGGGGCCCACGCTTTGAGTTTGCTGACTCACTCTTATGCTTCACTGAGACTGTGCGTACTCTGGAATGTGCTAGAAAGTTCTGGGGTTTACCAGTGAGCGCTGCAGGGGTTACAGCTACCATGTACTTGGGCCTGTTTGTTTTAACAACGTGCTGCATACTATCAACATGAGCTTTATCACTGTGCCTTCTGGAGCTATTCTCATGTGTAAGCATATCTGTGTGCTTTTCTGAGAGCTTATATCTGACAAATCTCAGTGGCCTTATTCAAAGTTAAACCACTGTCATGAAGCAAAATCTTTCTCCTGTCATCATCTTTTATGCCACGCACAAGTCTGTTTTATCAACTCATCCCTTAAGTCATCAAATCTGCACATTTTATCTTTATTTCTCAGGTCAGTTATCTTTATTTCTCAGGTCAGTTATATATGCTGCAAAATTTTCACCAGGCTTTTGATCCCTTGTGTAAAATAAGTGTTTTTCCACTGTAACATTTGTCTGGAGGTTACACATTTCTCTAAATTTACATTTTAAGCACTCTGGGTCCTCCCGTGATTCAGATAGTACAACAATATGATAGTTTTCCCCTCTCAAGCATAAACAGCAGGTGCATACACAAATGAGTGTTCCTTTTCTATAGCTTCTGCCCAGCCAAATTAAGCAGAATAAATGCCTTTGTACAGTCATCTTTATCAGAAAATGTAGCTTGTATGAAAATATCGTACTCTTGCTCAAACACTCTCCAGTTCTCCAGTTACTGTCAAACCCAAGTGCACTGGGTTTTCGATATCTGTCTGCCATGCACACAAAGTATATACAAATACACTGAAAATATGGCCCTTGCAATTATGTATGAACAAACTGTTATGTGAGCTTATAACAACATTCAAATGCACAATAAACTCTTCAAAATACTTTACTTTATGAAATATGCTCTGTAATTGCTGTATTCTGCGAAATATGCCTTGTAATGGCTGTACTTTTCAAAATAGCTTTACTGTAACACTGCACAAACATGCAAACACTTTATACACTTTTGAAAACTCAGATATCTTTGCTTAATATGAAAATACATATGCTTTGTGAAAATGCGGTTGTTCCCCCTTATTTTACATTTTATGACATATGGATTTTATTTCAAAATTTTCCATAGTAATTTGAATATTTTTATTAATAACGTACATATCTGTTTATCCAAATATCATTTGGAATGCTCTGTATGCTCCTTTTCATATTATATGAAAAGAAATAGCGCTGAACAAGTTTTAATACCTGAAATTTGTTTCTGACATGTTTTGCGAAATGGCAACAGAGTATGAAAAAGATATAGTACAGCTGATCGTATTTTCTCCTTTCAGCATTTTGTCTGAAATCCCTTAAACTGTCTCGTCAAAGGACATGGAAAGGAAAAGACTACTTCTTCTTCTTCCGGCTTTTCCCGGCTAGGGGTTGCCACAACGAATCACCTGTCCGCTCATGACTGGCAGTGGAGTTTTACAGTGTCAAGTTGCCAGTCCGGTGCCCAACCTTCCACAGAAGGCACACACATGCACACACTCACACCTAGGGCCAATTTAGAGTCTCCAATCCACCAAAAGCATGTCTTTGGGATGTGGGAGGAAACCGGAGCACCTGGAGGAAACCCACGCGGCCACAGGGAGGACATGAAGACTCTGCACAGAAGGCACCCCAGCCGAGGATTGAACCGGAGAACCTCTTGCTGTGAGGCGACAACACTAACCGCTGCACAACCGTGGCCGCCCGGAAAGGGAAAGACTACTAAAGTAGCAAAATAATCAGGATATCAGAGCAAAAAGTTACTCACAGTTTTACAGGAAAAAAATGCTGCTTGCCAAAAAAATAATTTGCTCTTCAAATAAATCAATAAAGAAAGCCAGTAAAAAGTCCAGAAAAATAAGGTATACCAGACTGAAGTCTCTGCAAAAATATTACACCTTCAACAATCTAAAGACCCCAGCAGAAGACTACAAACACGTAAAGGGAAATATCAGTATAGTATACAAATCTGAAAAGTCACATTTATATATTTATGAGAAGATTGCATTTGTGGAAACAACCACTACACAGCATACTTAAGTATTGCTTGTACAGACTGGCAGAACTGAAAAGAATGTTTACGTGACTTCATTACTATGAGTTAGATGTGAAGTATAAACCAGGAAAAGAAACACAAAACATATGCAGGAAATGTGTTGAGGCAGTCTTATCCATAAAAGCAAGAAGAGGATCTGAATATAGAGGAACTGTAAGCAAACTGGGTAGTGCAGGATTCTTCTGGGAAGCAGAGTAGTGTGGTATTTCCATACAGGTGGGAAATGTATTCCAACTCCTTTTCTTACAGATAGGGAACATCATCCCAGTTTACCAGTACAGACACACCTTAAATGACTTCCACACAACAGACAAGAAGATTAAAGCTTTTCAGAATTGAATAGACAATGACTCAGAGAAGATCATTATTTAAGATCTGGTAATGAAAGTTTGGTCTGAAAACAAGTCTGTTCTCAGGAAAGAAATCTGGCCATGCTTTTCACTTAAAGAAGACATAAGGTATAGTAAACATTTGATGCCTAAAGCAGATAAAATAATATTGCCTAAACTGCTAAGGAAAGAAATGCTAGCAAGGGTACGATAGCTGTACTCCAACACTTAATTGTAAGGAAAGAGCTTCTGATTCTGTTTTACCAGATGTCATACAGAGTGTCAAATGACAATATGTCCGACTGTGTTGGGGGGGCAGTGAGTTAATGTAGTGAATCGTGTCAATGTTGAGTGTAGTTTTGTCTGAATGGACGAAGTCTGAGTATTTTTGAATGAGGTTAGTGGGATTAGGTTGGGAGTATCTGTAAGTGTTTGCAAGATAGGGTTAGAATAAGGGCTATGTTATTGGATACATTTTGTGTTGTGTGTGTTTGATGGTGCATATTTGTGTCAATGTGTCTTGTGTAGTGATACTGACAGGGAAAGGGTCTTCATAAGTTAATGTGTAGCATCAGCGGCAATGTCATGGTCAAGGTTAGCATGCACGAGTAAGGTGCGGTGAGAACTAAGATCAGTAAAGTGAAACATTATGGTTCCATTATATGCACCAAGTTGAAAAAAGGGAAGAAATGCAATGGATGCTGTCTAAAATGAGAAGCACCTTATAATGACTACAGGGATACGTGTGTTATATGAGTAGTCTTCCTAATCTGCACATCTTCTACAATTCAGTTATTTTACTACTGTCGTTAAAAGACATCTAAGGCTACAATATAGTATCACTTCTCTTCACATCTCATCTACCATAACACTGCAAAAGCTGCTTCAACAGACATATTATAAATGCCGCTACATTTTTAATGACTGGAACAAGCTAGTTTTGCTACTGCTGAAGTATTTCAAAACTGTTAGTTAATAATGTAACTCTTAAGAGTATCATGGAGTTACTGCAAATTCTAAGTGTAAGATGTCAGCTAATAATACGTCAGTTAATGCAGCACATACTTAATCTGTAAATCTGTAATTATATGCAAATGACCCTTATGAACACCAGATGTTTCAGCTTATTGGCGATTCTGAATGCACATGACTTGTTTTGACAACTTAATGGACAATTTCAGGCCAATAAAGCCAAACGCCACTAGCTGTGTCTATGCAAATTTCGGCCTTGTCAGAATCACTAATAAGCTGAAACACCTGGTGTTCATAAGGGTCATGTGCACATATCCCATGTGCCTCTGATTTAAGAGGTTTGAGAGGTCTTTTCATTTAGTTTTTACTGACTGGTTTTTCTGTGTGACCTTCTCACTCTTTGTTTTAGTTTGTTATTTGGGATATTTTGCAGTCACCCTAATGATAATGGACATCAGCTGGGTATAACAGCCCTGTGTTTCTTATGCTTAGTCAAACACTCTGCTTGTGCTGTGCTGATGAGGTCATAACAAGGCCGAAATATGCATATCCATGGCTAGTGGAGTTTGGCTCTAGTGGCCTGAAATTGTCCATTAAAACAACGAGACAAATCATGGGCATTCAGAATCACCAATAAGCTGAAACACATCGTGTTCATAAGGGTCAATTGCATATATCCCATGTGCCCCTGATTCAAGAGGTTTGAGAGGTCACTCATTGGAAGTTCCAGCTTGGCTGGAGTTTTCATGTAGTTTTTACTGATTGTTTTTTCTGTGTGACCTTCTCACTCATTGTTTTAAATCTGTAGTTATGTGAAGACATTTTCTCAGCAAAGTGTGCTCAAAAAAAAATAGACCAATGAGGCCCAAAGATATCTACATGCCCAACAAAACTGTTTAAAGAAAACAGATGTGTGCATATATACTTAATGATGATAACCTCCAAAAGACAAATCTTTCTCCCAGGGCAATAGTATTTCTGTGGCAGTCAGGATTTATTCCTAAAATATAACTATTTTCAGTGCATATCACTGCTTCCTTAAATGACCAAGTCTCCTTATACACATAAGTGTATCGCTGGAGGGGGTCATTGTTCAAATTATGACATCACAGTCTTTGCTCTTTGTACATATACTTATCCTGTTAAGAACTGTTCTCTCACTGTATCTCTGACTCGCTCAAGGAAGAATCACTGTTGCACTGTATTTAGCTATTCAGGGGTATTCTCCTAACCACCTTAAACATGCATTACATAAGGCTATTCTCAAAATATCTTTATCTCTACAGATTTTTACCATGTTAATTCATTTATCCATTCACCCATCCACAGCCCCTTTTCCCCATTTTTGCACATGGGGTCAGGGTGTCATTTCAACAGTGACAATCATTTATAGTCAAGGTTTACATCGCCAAGTGGCTAGCCCACACACTCGCACAGATACTTATACCTACGGCCAATTTAAAGTGCTCTGTCCACCTACTGCATGTCTTTGGAATGCGGGATAACCAAAGCACCCCAGAGGAAACCCATGTGAACACAGGGAGGACATGCAGACTCCACAAAGAAGGGACCCCAGACAAGAACTGAACTGGGGGACCTCTTTCTTTAAGGTGAAAATGCTCTCCACTGCATTCTTTACTCTCAACTGCTAGACAGGTGTATTTCATGGACCCACTCAAACAAATATTAGAACTGTACAGAATACTTACTGCCTGCAGATACTTTACACTTTAACTAAAGGTACTATATCTACATCATATCTTTTACATAACTATTTACCATTCTGCATAACATTAGGGTACACTTTGGACTTAATGCTGTTGTTCATAGGTTCATAAAAGTACTAGGTCAGCTGCCCTTGAGGGCCATTTTAAGCATAGCCAATTTCCCTTCTGGCATCAAATTAGTCTATCCCATTTTGTGTTAGACTGAACTTATCCATACCATGGTTGATAATTATATATTACCTCTAGTGAGAAAAGGCATCATACCATAGATAATTTGAGGGGAACTATGCATGAGATAAACATTTAAGAGATGCTTCTGTCCATCAGCAATACAGGGGGCAGTCCTGAAGTAAATATTCTGTATCCCATCCATAGAACCAAGTTGTGCTTGAATATGAACAAGGATGAGCTTTGTTTTATGTGGATGGGGAGTCTTTTCCTGAGCAGCATTATTCTCTGGGTAACATGCCTGTCCCTGAAAACCATTCTGTTGATGTTGCAGAAGAGGTTTAGGTCTCTAGACCTAGTGTTTCTGACACCATTTCACTTGGTTATGTGCAGTAAATCCATCAGTACTGGGTCGGAGGTTACCTTATGTCTTAGACACAAGTCACTTCTAAGCAGTCTGTAGGATACAGAGTATAGTGACAAGGCTTTGATTCGGTCCATGTAGGACATATTGTTTAGACCTTGTACTGTTTAGCATTTCTGTGGGCACTCCAGTTGTTGCATGTGTCAAGACAGATACATGTCAAGGGGGAATTACACTCAATGACTGGTCTAATAAGGGCTGAGTAAAGGGGAGCAATGACATCCCTAGACCTAAACACAATCCTTTTGTTTATAAGCTGTGTAATATAAAAAGCCTTTCTTATGAGAAAGGACACATTTTGGTTGGAAGTTAGGTCACTGTTCACAAAAGTTTCCAAATCTTCAACAACTGGGTGAATTCTTACGGTGTAATGTAAATGCAGTAGTGCCCCAGACGACTTCCCAAAGGATACAATAATACATTTTTTTTGGCATTTAGTATCAGTCCATGATTTTAGCACCAGTTATTTATCTTGGACAAACCTTCCTACAGGAAGGCTAATTCATTTGTGGATTCACTGACTGCTCCTAGACTGCAGTCATTTGCAAACTTAAGTCAGCCAGAATCCTTTGGTGTTGGCTTTTACTTCAGAGACATAGATGCCAAATGGGAGAGGTCCCAGTACAGAACCCTGGAGGACTCCATTGGTGAGTGGTCTCTTTGTGGAGGTAACATAGCCTATTTTCATTTTCTGCATCCTGTAAGCCAAGTGGCACTCCACTGGGTTACAAAGGGGTTTATTCACTGTTTACTTACTGGACTATTATTACTGTTATAATGAAACTGTGTATTAACGTTTGATTACTGCTACAATGATCAGGATCATGCCTGAATGGGTCCTCAGACCTGTATACTCATATGGTTATCAAATGCAAAATTATGAAATAATCAATAACATTTTGGGGAACAGAGAGATACACCTGTTAGTCTGTCACTTACCTGCATGTGTTTGTACTTCCCTTAGTGCATTACTGTCCTAGTGGTTGCTCATTTTCAACTTTGGCACTTCTGAATATACAAACTTTTGATGAATGCTAATCTGCCGTGCTACCTTAAAAATTTGCAGAATGACTTTGCAGCTCCTTGTTCTATATTAATGATATATATCTAACCTATCATGCGTTCTCTAAGGCAGTTTATATATTTCCTGCTATCTAAAGCCTCAGTGAATTCTATATTACTAATATATGTCTAACCTGTCAGGCTTCTTTCAGGGCAGCATAAACAGATGGAACCTCTGGCTTACTGTGCTGTCTAAAGGATGACCCCTCCCAAGACTGCAGCACCCCCCACCACCACACAAATACATACACTTAAGCTGCACTACAATCATCACTGGAAAACAAATTGAAGCAGCTGGTGTGGGAACAGAACTCAAAACCTTCTGATCTTCTCACACAAAAGGTGAGCATACTATCTGTTGAGACATTTGCTCTGATAACGTTTTAAAGACTTGAGTTTTCTTCCCCAGGAGTATGCATCACAATTACTTTATCGAAGCCCCCACACAGCACTTTCAGTGGAGCAAAGTAAAGAAACAATAACAACAGGATTTCATTAGTAGTTAAATGTATAGGGCTCACCTAACTGTACCAAAGAATGCATAGGGCCTACTCCTCCTAGAATTCCAGGCAGCTGATTTTTCTTGATGTCATTTAACCATTCATTAATTGCATAAGAAAACAACTTGTCTACACCTCGCAAGCTAGAAGAAAACAGAACAAAAACAAACACATTAACAACCATATAAATGACTCCAATTACAAACGTTATTAAATTTGAAACACTATCTTGTAATCTTCAGAGCACATAACCAGTTTTAGCAACCAACAAATGCTGAGGCTGCTGAAGTCCCTTAACCAGGGGAGATGGGTCTTATTCTAAAGCAAATGAACCTTGTGTATGTTATTTATGTTAAGTCAGTAAGATAGAAAGAGCAGCCTAAACAACTCTATATGCAGCTAATAGCAGCTTGAAGCTTTGGATGTAACAAAACCGTCAGCTTTAGGGACTAGAAATGATATACTATGTACCAGTATCATGAATTAAAAAAACAATATTCCACTTAAAACTTGAATGTGCTGCTGAATGTTCTGAAAATAAAGCAAAAACATGTGCATGTCAGTCTCAGTGGGCTACCTGCCATGAAAACAAAACCTATAATTTTGCTAATCTGCCTCAGGTCATAGCACTTCTAATACTACTGGGGATACTTTGACTTCAATTATTTTGCAAGCCCACCATGAGATGTGACAGCTGGCACTGTTCATATCTGCCTTTTTTGTCAGCATTAAACAGAAAGCATGTTTGCACTGCAATAATCCAATAGAGAAATCTGTTGCAAAATGTGGCTGCACAGCAACTGCTGAAGGAGTCTCATAAGTGATCACCACTGTAAATAGTATAGTGGCTTTCTCTTGTCCAGTTTCACTATACACCCTAATTATGTACAGCAAAGAATTTATTGCCCAAAACATTAAATGTCAGATGTAAACATTAGTCGTTAGCTTTGAGAAAGAAGAGAAGGATCCCTCTTTCAGAAAAGCCAGAAATAAGGTACAGGCTCATAAAAGAGACAGATGTGTTGCCCCACCAGCCCATTACCCTTCCCCACTTTGAAGCAAACAACAATTTCATTTACCATGTTGACCAGGAGAAGGATGGGGTAGTTAAACAATTACTAGCTCCACAAACCTTCTAAAACATAATGTTCATGTTGATCCTGGTCTATAAGTATGTCAATGGAGGTGACTTACAGACAGAAGTAATAACACGACTAGTCTTACAAGGTTCTATTGGCCTGGGATTTTTTCCTTCCATAAAAGTTTTTTTTTTTTGCTGACTGTGTCAAGTGTCAGAAAACAGCTGTGTGTAAAGCTTTCTGATGTCCTTTAGTACTATTTCCAATAACCGAGGCTCCCTTTGACAGGACTACCACAGATTTTGTAGGAACATCAGTCAAATTCTAGGCAGCATTAATGTATTTTAGTAGTATGAACTATGCTACCTATTATCCCAAGGTCATGCCTATGGAGACACACGCTACCAAAACTATCACAATAGAGATGATGCTTATGTTAAGTAGACTAGGAATCCTTAAGGAAATTCTACTGGATCAACAGAACCCTTTCATATTGAAGGACATGAAAGAGTTGAATATGTTAACATTTGGTCCACATTTTGCACATTTATTCCACAGTGTGGCAATAGAAGTTTAAGAGCTATTGCTGTCCTTTAGTAGGAAACACCCAAAACGTTTTGGGGAGGAACCCCACACAGCTTGGAGTAAGACCATTTAAATGACATCAGGATTTAACCCTGTCTGTATAGTGCACTTCTTCACCATTACCGCACTGTCTGTGAGGTGAACATCTCAAGCATTACAACACTGTGAGGTGAAGATCTCAAGCATTATGCTACTGTATCAACCTCTGTCAGATGTTACAAATTAAACAGCTTAGAACATTGGAATACTCATCTTCTTTCGGCTGTTCCCGTTAGGGGTCGCCACAGCGGATCATCTGTTTCCATTTCTTCCTGTCCTCTGCATCTTGCTCTGTCACACCAACCACCTGCATGTCCTCTCTCATCACATCCATAAACCTTATCTTAGGCCTTCCTCTTTTCCTGTTACCTGGTAGCTTCATCCTTAGCATCTTTTTCTCAATATACATGTATTATGCCCAAAAATTCCCCTTTTTTCCTGTGTAATTTGCTTCTACTCTTTTCTAAAGATCTTAGACTTTGATTTACATTTTCTAGTAACTGCTTTTTTGGCAGACACCATAATCAGACACAGCAAGGCTTTACTATGTCTAGTGAATATTGTGTCTGTGTCTCTCTGTAGTTATTTATTTTTCTATGTAATTGTTTCATAGAATACTGTGGTCTCTCTCTGTCTCTGCAGTTAGTGGGAGCTATTGTGTTTCACTTCATTGATATTCAATGATAAATTCTTAGCCTAGAGGGTTTCTCTGTATTTATAAATGAGTCACATATCTTCAAATTTATTACTGCTCAATACCGGAGTTGTTTTGCTTCTGCTACATATCTACAATCAACTGCATTACTAGCTGAGTTAAGTACAAACTTGCAGTGTTAAAGATTGTACTGCATTTTATTTTTCTATTTAATTGTTTCATTGAATATTGTGTCTGTGTCACTCTGTAGTTATTTATTTTTCTATTTAATTGTTTCATAGAATACTGTGGTCTCTCTATGTCTCTGCAGTTAGTTTCCCGCTTGCCCTCCTTGTTCTTGTGTTGGTATTAGTCTTGGCAGCTTTGGAATTTCCCACCCCACCTGTAAATTTGTTTGAGCACTCCTCCTGGGTCTATCTCATTTGCACACTCAGAGTACAGTGCGATCATATTTTGAATTCAGACATTCCTACCAGTCCCATCTGTTCAGCTCTATCCCAGCTCTATTCCAGTCTAGTGTCACTAGATCATTCTACCTAATACAGAAAGAACATTTGTGGAGGGCAAGCCACTTAGGTCCTTAAATTTGAATTATCTTCTGTTTCTCCTTTCTCCCTTTCCACTTTCCAAAAAAAAAAAAATTTCTAAGCTTGTTTCCTGCCTTTCCTGTAACTAGTCTAGTCCGGATACAGATTTGCTGTGACCAGGACTGTTTGTATGCTTTTGAGCCCCCAAAGCCTTTCTGTGGTGGAGTGAATCTTTCCAGCTTATCAGTGGGAGTGGTAAGCACTAGGTAGCATATCTACCACAAGAGTGGTTTCTGGCTCAGAAATTGCAGTTTATTGGCCGTTTGGCAGTTTCCCCATTTCTTTCAACTTTCTGGTTTAAAAGCACACGTTTGTACTTGTTTCCCACCTTTCCTGTAACTAGTCTAGTCCAGATACAGACTTACTGTATCCAAGACTGTTTGTAAGCTTCTGAGCCCCCCAAGCCTTTCTATGTTAAAGGGAAGCATTCTAGCTTATCAGTGGGAGTGATAAGCACCAGGTAGCCCATCTACCACAAGATCCAGGTACAGAATCTTAGTTTTAGCACTTGAATTTGCTTATTCATGCTCAGCACTTGTTCAGGACTTCTTGTTAGCACTAAATAAGCTACAGATTACTAGCACTCATCCTTCCTCTTTACCTAGAGGAAAACAGTTTTTGTACTTACTTTCCTCACTTGCTTAGGGAAATAAAGATCTTATACTCACTTTCCTCACTTGTCTAGAGGAAAGTAGTTTTTTATTCAGGCATGTCCAAGGGTCAGCTCCCAGTGTTCTCTTCTGTCTATCTGATGAATCTAGGAATCCTGGGGCAATGTAGCAATCGCCTAATGTACACAGACAACCTCTCCTCCTACCACCCAACACCACAACCTGTGAGAGATGCACTTATCTAGCCAAACTGGAGGTAAAGCTCTCTCCAACCAAGACTGAACTTGACAGTCAAGAGGAGAAGGTAAACACTTGCACCACACCACACTCATCACATTGTCCCACTAAACCTACACCACCAAAATCCACACATAGAAACACAAAAACATTTGTGGAGGCTTTCAATAATAATCTGCTCAAGCAACAGAGACCTCCAAAGCAGAAACGCAAGCAACCTCCACCCACAACACAACCCAAATGACATATAGCCCACAAACTCAGTGTGCCACTCAACCACAGCCCATAAGGCAAAACAACGTACCCAACACAGTCGTCACAGGTGACTCTACAGTCAGGCACACTGATGTCCCACTCACCAGGCTAAACAAGGAGAAGTTCACTGTCAGCTGCCTGTCGGGGACCAGGATCCGCCACATAACACATGCACTCAGGTCACCCCCAACAACAAGTACAAATATGACTCTGTCATTGTCCATGTTGGTGTGAATGACCTGAGATGTACCTCCCTGGACTACATGAAAAGAGACATGGAAGAACTCTCCGATCTTGTAGCCCAGGCAGGTATGACCCTAGCCCTGAGCAGTATCCTGCCATCGCCCAGAATGTTTGACTTCAACAATTGGCTAAGCTTCTGGTGTCATTCTAAGGGGATCCAGTATCTGTCTGCCTGGGACGACAGACCACGATGCTTTGCCAGAGATGGCCAGCACCTGTCACCCCTGGGATTCCAGATACTGGCTAAGGCTCTTGCCGCTCCTATAGTGCCGTTTTAGGGAAGGTTCAAATGACAAATTCACCACTGTAACACGAACAGGCAAGCAAAAACTGAGGGTAATGCTACTCAGTGCTAGAAGTCTAAATTTCAAAATGCACTCACTCGAGGCACTCCTTAAAATGGAAAACATCAATATCTGTGCAGTGACTGAGACCTGGTTCAAGGCTCCAGAAAGCACCCCTGCAATACCAGGCTATAACTCATACCACACTTTTCGGCCACCTAACCTGGACCGGAACACCAACGGCGAAGGTGTGTCCATATTCCTTAAGGATATCCACACCTCCAGGCTAGTTGCTCAGCATAATGCATCCGAGGTTATCAAAGTGCAACTAACTCTGGGCAGAACTGCAATCCAAATTGTAGCTTGCTACAGATCCCCCACCATGCCCCAGGATTCCCACTCCTCTTTTCTTGATATACTGGAAAACATTAGGGTTCAACCAAACACCGTAATAATGGGTGATTTCAACTACCCCACCATTAACTGGGAAAACTACTCATGTACCAATGCTTAACGCTTTCTGGAATTCATAAATTCCAATGCCCTGGATCAACTTATCCACACCACCACCAGGGGCAACAATATCCTAGACTTAGTCATTACCAGCATGAGTGACCGGTGTTCCACACCTGAAATCACCTCATCGTTGGTCAGATCCGACCATAAGCTAATCACCCTAGATATCCACATCCCGCCTCCACCACCCATTAAGGAAATCATGGTAAAACATTTTTCCAA